>NC_137972.1:75586010-75651353 GCF_963924665.1 Micromys minutus | reverse complement strand
ATCAATTATTTCACAGGAACAAAGAAAAATAATGAGCATCATTTTCAAGTAAAATAATATACATTCATAAAGGATACGACAAAGGCTCAGAGAAGAGGCTGATTCCAGGGTAGGAGTGAAAATTACACAAAATGAAGGTACCATTAAAAAAAACATAGAAACTAAATTTGAGGAAACATGCAGAATATGTTTACCAACAAAGTTTCTCACAGAACATTGTAAAAAATCTGAAGGTCATTGCAGAAAGAAAACAAGCTCTCACAGAGGCATTCTTGTAACTATAGATAGAAGAAACAGAAGAAAATAGATAGCCACCATGCATTGGAACTCCTACATCAGTAATTGATTCAGGTGAGAAAGAAGGATACCATACCTAGTGGACAAGGATATAGTGAAAGCTGGTAAGTACATAACTCTTCATGAGGCACCTGAAACTATAAAAAAATACAATTTCAGTGGCAACATGTTGCAAACACCACTGTAACCTATTAGTAGGAATTATTATGCATGATCTTATCACTGAATTCCCACAGCAGAATATCTTAGACTAGATGTCTTATTTAAAAAGTAGATTTATATCTTATAGTCTAAAGGATGATAGCCCAAGGTCAAAGTGACAATGGACTTTCATTCCACTTCCTGTTCACCAATGTGTCTCTTCATTGTATCCTTACTTGGTAGAAGATCAGTGGGGTGTTCATGACTCTTCCTCTAATGGACACTAATTCCATGGACAATGCTATTTTCTCATAATATATTATTCTCCAAAGGCTCTAACTCCTGCTACTACCATTGTGAGGATCAGTATTTTAACATATAGAATGAAACAATCTATAGACTCAAGAATGAGAGATATCATCATCACATGCTTCCTGAAATGACATTCTGGGATGAGCAGGTATGCTTACCATGATGCCACCACACAAAGAAATATCAGAAAGAGCCAAACAAAGGAACATTCTACAAAAGTCATGTATGCATTATTTTAAAAGGACAATCACAAAAGACTAGGAACTGTTTCAGATTAAGAAAATCTACAGTGACATTGAACAGTGTGATCCTGAATAAAGTCTGATCCATAAAAGGATATTTTAGTAGACAATGGTGGTGAGTTTGATATTCAATAATGCTGTATCAAACTTAAATTTCTAGTTTTGATAACCATACTCTGTTCATGTTAGATAGCATTCATATTTCTAGGAAGCACAAATTTTTAGATGTATAGGAGCATTTTAGTTAGGTTTCCAATGCTGTAAAAAGACACCATGACCAAGACAAGTCTTATGAGGTACAACATTTAATTGGGGAAAGCTTATAAGTTCAAAGGTTTAGTTTGTTATCATTGTAAAAAGAAGCTTGGCAGCATCTAAACAAACATGGCAATAGATAAAGGAGCTGAGAGTTCTACATCTTTATCCAAAGAAGGCCAGAAGCATTCTGTCTCCACCATGGCTAGGAGGCGGGTCTCAAAAGCCCACCCCCACAGCAATACTCTTCCTTCAACAAGACAACACCTATTCTTTTTTTTCAATTGAATTAGATATTCTCTGTATTTACATTTCAAATGTTATACGCTTCCACATATTCCTCCCCCTCAACTTGATTACATGAAGGTGCTCCCTATCACAATCACCCTCTCCACCTCAGTACCTTGGCTGATGATGATGGCCAACACCTATTCTAACAAGGCCACACCTCCTAATAGTGCCAGTCCCTGAGTCAAGCATAATCAGATCACCATAGAGAGTATCATTCATTTACATGGTTCAAAGAAACAGAGGAAAGATTATTGGTAAACAAATACAACAGCATTTGTGTGTGTGTGTATGTGAGAGAGAGAGAGAGAGAGAGAGAGAGAGAGAGAGAGAGAGAGAGAGAGAGAGAGAGAGAAGGAGGGAGGGACGGAGGGAGGGAGGGAGAGGGAGAAGGGGAGGGAAAGACAGAGATGGCGACAGACACAGAGTATAAATCAATGGCTATTTGTCTTCACATCAGTTTTCAGGATACTAGAGTGATATACACATAGCAATTCTGTGTTCTATTTATCTTTGCTACTTTTCTCTAAATCTTATTTTAAAGAGTGTGAGAGGATAAATGGGTAGAACTGGGGGGGTACTTAAGGGGTGGAAACCTAGTGGGGTGCAAACTTCCAGAAATCTATAAGGGTGATCCTAGTTAGGACTCATAGTTATGGAGGATACAGAATCTGAACTGACCAGCTCTTGTAGCCAGGTAAGGCTTCCAGTTGGGACTTCGCTATATTCAGCTTAGTTGTTGGCTGAAGGGGTCCATGAAAATTCCCCCAAGCAATCCAGTATGATGCTAGGACAAAGAGTTGCTCTCTCTAAACTGACTGTGGGGCCCAATTGCTGAGAATAACATACAGCTCATTGAACACAGAGAGGTCTAGTGAGTGACTGCATAGAGCCTTCACCCTATGCTCTAGTCTCTTTGGTTCAGGAATGTACTCTGAAGGCTACCAAAAGAGAAATATGGACACCAACCCAGCCACAAAACCTTTGGTGTACAATCTGTCCTGCTTACAAGATATGTTGGGGCAGTGATGGTACAGATCTTATATGAGGGCTAAACAACATCTGAATTAACTTGAGGCCCACTCCGTAAGAGAGAGCCCATGCTGTGTACTACTTGGATAGCTAGAAACCATAGACTAGATATCCCTGAGAGATAGAGTAGAACCAAACATGATTAGTCTTTAAAAATATCAGTGAAATGATTCCAAATGATCTTCTGCTATACTCATGGATCATTGCATTGTCTAGTCATCACCAGAGAGGCTTCCCCACAGTAGCAGATGGGAGCAGATGCAGAGACCCACATCCAGACATCATATATAGAGTCAAGTGAGAGGTCTCTATTGGGTCCTCCCATAAGAACTCAGGGGAGTACGGGGAGATTGTAGAGGTAAGATGGGATTGAGGAAACGAGAAGAACAAAGCCTCCTGAATCAACTAAGCAGGACACATATGGGCTCATAGAGACTAGAGTGACAAGCTGGGGGACTTCAGGGGTCCATGCCAGGTCCTCCAGATATATGTTGTGACTATTAGTTTGGTGTTTTTGTGGAACTCCTAACTGTGACAGAAGGAGTTCTGATACTCTTGCCTGCTCTCTGGTCTCTTTGCCTGGTCTCCCTCCTGTTGGATTTTGTTGTCCAGCCTCAGGATGAGGACTTTTGTTGTATCATATTTTGTTTTATTTCATTTTGTTGTTTTCACTGGAGTCCTTCTCTTTTCTTAATAGAAACGGAGGGGTGGGTATTCAGGAGAGAGGAGAGGTATGTGGGAGAAGGGGCAGGGGAACCTGGGAGAAGTGGAGGGAGAGGAATCTGTGGTTGGGATGCATTATATGAGAAAATAATCTATTTTTAATTAACAAGTTTTAGAATGAACCAAACCATTCGATATAACACATGTACAATTATGTGTTTCTTTGTTAGCCAAGTTTTAAATAATGACAGTACATGTTCTAAACTCTTTTTTTTCATGAAAAATCATTTTCTCATAGTACAAGAGTCTATGTAACAGAAACTTAAAGCAGTCAGTTACCTCCCATCCATAGTCAAGAGCATAAATAAATGCATGCAATATTGAGTAGCTAGCTTTATTTATTTTTGTATAGTCCATGGTTCCAACCCAGAGGATGATGCTACCCACATTCAGAATGAGACTTCCCATCAGTTCAAGCCATGAAACAATCTCCCACAGACCAGTGTAACCTAGACACTTCACTAAAGCTTTCTTCTTGGGTGATTCTAGGCTGTATCAAGCTGACAAAAGTCATCACAACCACTGACTTCCAAAGTCAATGTGAAATAAATGGTGCGGTGTTTAAGAGAGCTCCACACAACATGGTTCCACTTTCCTGTTCTTGTGAAAGGATTTTATTCCACCCTAAGACAGTCCTAGCCCCTTCCCAATCTGCACACTCTCAGAAAGTCATAAGCTTCTTATGTTGTGGTGTGTGTGTTGTCTTTTGCAGACCTTCATTTCCACTGCTTGGGAACTGGGAACTTGTAGCTTTATATTGCATCCACAGAGACATGTGTCTAAAGTGTGGAGTGCTGAGAATAACTTACTATGATCTCCCATTTCTAGGTCTCTCTCTGTAAAACATGTTTACTGTCTGTAAAAAATGCTTGTCTGCCTTGTTGACTTGTTCTTCCATGAGGAAGGCATATTAGCATTTAATGGATGCCAGACACTGCCAAGCTGCCATCCTGTTTCATCCTTAGTATCATTATATGGGAAAAAGTGTCTATGTCCACTTGGCAGTTAAGCATGTTGACAGTCATAGGGGTTATAAACTGGCTGTAACTTAATGGCAAGGGGCAAAGCAAAAGTTGTATCAGACCATTCAAATGCCAAAGCATGGCTGTTACCATCACACTCAAAAGTCCTCTGTTCCATTCAGCTATTTTACTTTAAAACTAAAATAAATTTCCCTGTGGAAAGGGTACCCCTGTAATTCCTCAAGTGTGCTTCCTGCTGGTCCTAAAGAGATAGGATGGGAAGGATGGAAAATCAAAACACAGATAAGGAAAATAAAGAGACTGCTCCCCCATATGCCAACTTAATAAATAAAAGAACCAGCCTCTGTATATTCTAGAAGCCTATCATAATCCTGAATAAACAGTCCCTTGACAGGTGCTGTTGGCATAGCGAACACCTTTGTGTTTACTGGTGTTCATGATTAACCAGTATTGTCATTCTTCTTCCTAGCATTCAAATTGCAGCAAAGAAAAAAACTTTTGAGCTCCTGCCTCAACCCTTAGTGTTCCCAGCCACTTGGAACTAAGAAATCAACTGTGGCTCATCTGCACAGTGTCTCTATGTATGTGTTATCATTTTTTATCAATAAGAGGAAGAGAAAATTCCACGGTTCAAAGGGACCTAGACCCAGATTCATATTACGGATCATCATTCAGTACAGCTGGCTTATTCAGAAATAACAAGACTATAAGCTGCTGATTCCCTGCTACCTCTCTGTCACCAAGTAACAGCAATTGAAGGTACAATACTGGAAAAATGCTTACATCCCAGCAGCTGACTCGGGGGCACAGGTCAGGCCCACTTGGCTCTTTGGTTCCTTCTGATACAGCCACATCCTGAAAGAGACAAACACCCTTTGCCAATGCAGAGAGAAGGTGCATACTGAAAGGATGTGTGGGAAGATGAAAATTGGAAAAGAAGACTGATAGTTGCTAACAGGTGATGGCCTATTTTAAAGAGAAGACCCTGAGGCTCATATTGACACATGCTTAGAATCCCAGCACTCAAGAGACAAAGGAAGATCTCGGGTGGGAGATCACCTTGCGCTACATAGAACAACTCAAGAATGGGAAAAAATGAGGTTGTGGAGAATGTGGTGGAAGAAGAGAAGTAGGTGAAGGGAAAGAGCAAGAAGACTAATTTAATGACAGACCCACCATTCAGAGTAAGAAGTACATCTTTCAACATCTTGATATATCACATGGTATAACTTCCTGGCCATTGGTTATTGGAAAATTAATACCTTTGGAAAGTAATGTGGAATTCTCTAAATGGGGTACCGGCCAACCTTTAGGAAAATGATCCATGAGAAAATTCAATGTCCTAATCTAAAAATCTAGATAAATAGGAGGATCCTTTATCAGCCACAGTACAGCACAGTGGGTGGACAAACATCACCTCCCTGAGCCTTTTCCAAATCCATGCCTCCAACATTGTGAGATCCAATGCAAATATTGTTTGAATGCCTAAAAGTAAAGATAGTTTGCTATACAACATACTACTGTAACACTGAGCCTTACATTTCTCATTCATCAAATAAATGAATTATCCTTCATGTACCTGCCCTTTATTGGTACAGTTAGCCTTTTAAAAAAACTTATGTAATGGATAGCGCTGTGTAGTATGATATTGCTATTCCTGTTAGCATTAAACATGTAGTCAGAAGTGTGCTTTTGAGCTAATGTCTTGGTGCCAAGGGCGTACTATACAGGGATGTATGCCCAGATGGAGTAAGTATACAATGGATTCAGGGTCCACTCTGCCAAAGTACGAGGCATTCTCTCTAAGTTTAGTTCCATGGTTTTTAGAACTCTACTAGCAACAGGGTATAGCAGGAGGCCCTGGAAGCCTCCTCTCATTTTGAGACCAAGATGAATCATTCCAAAAATGGTAGAAAAAGGAAAAATGCATCCACACAGAACTCCATAAATAGGCAAGACACATGTCATCTATGTACAATTTTTCTTAATAACATCTTTAAGAGCTGTCATTTACAAATTTATCTCAACCGTCTTTGAACCTATTTATATTTTCCTATCTTCGGATAGCGCACTCCAGATGATTTTTATACTTTTTGTCCTAAATGTATCTTCCGTGAGCTTCTTTGACTAATCTACCAGCCCCTTCTCTGTGTGACTAAGTTTAACAAATCCAAAAATCTAGCTTGAGAAACAAAATAGACTGAAAATTAGCCATGTCAGATTCTTTATAAAGTAAGCTTCATTTCAGATATAGAAATAAATGAAAATTGAATATGTAGTTTTTCTTATCCAACAGATTCTCATGAAAGTGTGTCAGGAAAATACTAAGAAAGAGCTAGTGGAAGCAAGCTTCTTTATTACATGAACAGTTGTTCAGGTCTGACTTCAGAATACACAATGAAAACTATTGGGAGTTAACCAGGCCACTATTTGTTATCTACATGTCTTCGACTGGTTTGTGACCAGCCTTAGAACACATAATTGAACTTGGAAAAGGAGAACTAGCTATGCTCAAGATTGACCCAGAGAGCCAGCCTGTGCATCTCCATTCTGTTCTCCTCTGCTAACCATGTGATTGCAGAAAAGCTACTTAATCTCCCAGTAGCTCAGCATCCTTATCTAAAGAATGAAAATAATAAAGGCAGTTACATGGTGTTTCTCTAAGACTTCATAAATCTAAATATGTAAAACTGTTAGGCTGTGTCTGTGTCTTGGTGAGGGCTGTAAAAGCATTACCCGTTGTGATGAGAGTAAGGGACCAAACAAGTACACATTATTTTGTTTCCCTGTTATCAACTATGCAAAATATAAAGCTCTGCTATTCTCTGGTTCCAAGACTGTCATCTACACTGTGTAAATTGAAGCTGGTATATATATAATGTCTGGTAGCCTAATTGTTGATTAACAAGTATACATCATTTTAAAGTTGATTTTGTACAAAAGCAAAAGCTATGTAACTGCCCATGTTATGCCAGTTATGGGGACATTTGGAGCATACATTTACATAAGTTCTCAAGTTCTCTATCTAATGCAGTATGTGGTTGCGAGTTCGGAAGCTGAGACATACATGGCATTGGACATTTGGAGAAGAACTGCCACTGAGTAGAAATTGAATAAGGAGTGTGGTAAAGAGTTTTTCTGGTTAACCTTCCAAAGAATGAATACTTAAATGGTCCCAAAATTGTATAGTCTGCAATGCATTTGGTTTGAGGGAATAAAGCTTTATTTTCTTTATGGTCTTCTTTACTAGTTTTGCATTCAGTGACAAGATGTTAGAAGACTGAAAGCCATACATCCACCATCCTGTGCAGGGCTCTCTACCTTGGCAAGGCCAACAGGATTTGTACAGTCTTGTATGTAACTACATCTAATACCTCAGGATCCAAGACTAGTCACTAAGGCTAATATACCATGGTGCAAGCAGATGTCCAGATAGCTTCAGCACAACTATCTGCAGGCACCAACCACCATGACTGTGTCACCCAGTCTTCTTGTGGCACTCATCTGCTGAAGCTACCTGACTTTCCATGTCTATGTTTAAGTGTGTTCCCTGGCTGCCTGGTACATTCCACCTGTACCCAGCATTCAGGTGTGGTTAGGTCCACAAGAGGAGCACATTACTAGGGAAATCTCCCAAGTTTCTTGCTCCACTGTGAATGAGCCAAATGCTTTCGTCCCTCCAAATACATAGGCTGAAGCGTTAACTTCCAGAGTGGCTGTATTAGGAAAAGGAGCCTCTAAAGGAGGAAATAGAATTAGCTATAATCATGAAGCAGAGACCCTGTTCCAATAGGATAAGTGTTCTAAAAAGTCCCACTTCAAAGATGCTTTCTGACGGGCATGCACTAAAAGACTGTCTGAGGACAAAGCAGAAGATAAACTGCTTCCAAGCTAAAAAAAGTCTTTAACCCAAACTGCGTTTGCAGCTAGCTGATCACAGACTTCCAGCCCTGAGAGTGTGAGGAAATAGGTTTCTGCTGTTTGTACGCAGCCTCAGGGGTTCTACCATAGCAGCCTACACAGATTAACACGGCCTATTGTCAACATAAACATTCAGCAAGTGTCCAGCATTTCCACGGAGACACGCTGATCTGTCGTGTGCCTTTCATTTATTTTCCTCTGCTCCCTGGCCCTCTTCTGACATCTTCCCAGAGTGACCTCCATATGAACAACCTGTACTCAAATGCCAGCAGTCACTTAAGCCTTTGCATGCAGAGAGTATGCACTAGAAAATGGACCCACAAGGTCAAAGGAAACCTTGAACTCTATAGAGCATTACTGTAGGCAACGTGTGCATACGCAAGGGGAGTGTGTCAGATAATTGATAGGGCTCCTGAGCTGGCAAGCCTCAGTTTCCTTTCACTGGAAAATTATGATATACCTCTTGTTTTTTTCTTCCACTTTTAGTACAAAACAATAGCATAGAACTACCCTTTCTCCAACACGGAGCCACTCAGCTCAAGCCCAGGACGCATAGTAATGGCAATAACGCATTGTATGACAGGCACACAAGTGTTCTTGAAGTCCTCTCAAGCTCAGGGATATAAGAGTTTTTAGCTCAAGATTACACTTCATTTGCATGGAGCCTCTGAAGGGGATACTCTGAAGTTTATAGGTGATTTTTTCTGTATGAAATAGTATTGGAGCCCTCAAGTGGGAGTGTTACAGAAAAGATATGACTGAAGAACCAGTATGTCTCCATATTAGGCTTAAAGGCCATCTTATAACAAAGAAAGACTAGGTCCATCCCTGTTTATGATTAAATGTCTGGATGTAGACTTTGCCTCACCTGTAGCCTTGGTTATGAATGGTTCTGTACTGCTTGGTCCAGGGGTCCAGGAATGACAATCCTCTCTTGGTTTCAGAAAGGCTTGTTATGGCAACCTGTGGTTAAGGCAGCCATGTAATCATATCTTTGTTTCAGGATGTTTGGCTTCAGACCCCTGAACAAGGTATCAAGGTGCATATTTTACATATCAAAGCAGACCTGGCCATCAGGTTCTTTCAACATTTCTACCTGGCACACCCTGCCCTCAACCCTGAACTTTGCAATCCTGAGGCTGAGCTGCCCTTCTCCCAGAGGTTCTTCAGTTAAGTCAAATGACGTTTTTCTAGGGTACACGGGTAAAAGGATGTTTTGTGAAAACAGACATGTGAAAGAATGTTTTCCTGAAGCACACAGGTGAAAAGATGTTTTGCTATAGCAAACATGTGAATGGAATCATGATGAAGGAATATAAATATGACCCCACAAACAGTGGGAGCTTGAGCATTGCTTTGCTTCGCTCCATCTTGCTGTTCACTAAGGACAAGCATGTATTGCTTTGCCTTACATTGCATTGCTGAGCTCCACTTGCGGTGATACCTTAGAGAAACAGCTCTCCATTTGTGGTGCCTTAGAAACTCTCCAAAGAATTTCTTGTGAGGTTGCTGCAGCTTCTTGATGCTTCCACAGCCTCCAGCCAGTTGATGAGCCATGTGGTTTCTTCTGGATGTAACTGCCATTGCTGGTTCATTTGTGGTGACTTTCAAGTAGGTTGCACTGCAGCTGCTGGTTCATATTTGGTGTTTTCTAGTTGACTGAACTGCTGATATCCTGATAACGAAGTTTATACTCTTCCTCAAAGAACTATTACTTTTTATTTTATTTTTATTAGATACTCTGCATTTACATTTGAGATGTTATCCCTTTACCCCTCCCTGCTCCCATTCCCCCTCTCCCTCCAGTTGCCTTTACAAAGGTGCACTCCCTTCTGATTCCCCTCTCCACCCCATTGCCTTGTCATTCCCCTGCATTGGGACAACGTACCCTCTCTGGCTGGCATCAAAGAACTATTTCTAAACAGGTCTACGGCTTTTTCCAGTGTCCTAATAAATTTTTCCCATTTATTGAACACTTATTGAAGTAAGTTGAGAAAAATGTATGCCTACAGATTTGCCTTTGTTTTATCTCTTAAGCACAAATCCAGATGGGCTGGTCAATCACTTGACCAAGGGACTCCTTCAGGAAGGAGGGTCCACTTAATGCTATGTTAATAGCAATAGAAGGAATACTTCCTCATTTACTGAGATCATGTATGTTTCCTTTCATACATCCTGACACTCCATGGGAGCTGACATAAGGTTTGACTGGGTCTGTCCACTTTTCTGAGTCCTGACTCGAAAGGGTATTAATTATTCCTTTTTCTTCTCTTCCATAATTTTTTTTCTCTGCTGGTAAGAGCCTAAGTATGTTTTCTCTGTCCCTTTGGGCTTCCTTACTCAGTCTCTAAAGTTCTCTTCTATTCACTTGCCCACCAGGGCTGAGAGCCATGCTCACTTGTCTCTAACAGAGTGGTTTTCTCTCCTCTCTTCAGTCCTCTTCCACCAGGCAGCTGCTAGGACTCACAGCTTGCCTACCCTGAAGATTTTCTTTTATACTCATAAAACTGTCCTCCAACTTCCATTTTAGACAATTCTTAAAGTCTTTGCCTGAAACTTAGATTCTCAGGTTAGTATCTTGATTTCCTCAGTAACCAATGACAGTTACATTAGTACTTTGAGATTTTTAGTGAAAGGGGACATCTCAATCACTGCTTCAGGAAGATGGTGTCACAGCATCCCAGTGTCCTCCTGCCCCCCTTAGAGAAGTAATGCTTTGAGCCTCAATAAAGTTTTAAAATAATTCAGTCAGTGCAGTTTATATTGCTTCACAGCAGGTATAATCTACCAGCTATTTGGAGGAATGATTGAAATCCTGTAAGAAGTCACTGCCCAAGAAGAAGATAATTTTAGTTCCCATCACATGAGAAGTCTAAAACAGTTTTCTTGAGCAGGTTTCTCCGGAGCATTTAAACTGCTATCAATCACTTAAGTCAGTCTCCAGAACCATTTTGGTAGCCATAATTTTCATTTACATAATTCATCAATTACAAATTTTGGAAATGAAATAAATTTGCTACTGAAAGATCCATTCACTTGATTCTCCATCCATGAAATCAAATCCCATAACCTTTAGGCTTAACTGGGCTTCGAAAAAATTTGCCAGCCCCCTGTCCCCACTGCAAGCCGAAGCCATGTTGTTCAGATGCCTAATTTCTAATCATACTTTGTTATCTGAAAGACCAAAGATTTTAGTTTTACTTTGGGTCTCTACATTTGGAAAATTATTTAAGCTCTTTAAATATCAATTTTCTCACTTCTAGGAGAGTGGTAAAGATCAGAAATTCTATAGACATTGTTGTAATAATTAACAAGGAAATGAATATAACATATTTGGTAAGATGTTCACTCAGTAGTAAGTGAGATGTCCAATATACAGAGGCAACTGTAGTCAAGCCAGCTGAGCTGAGTGTTTGGGACTCATGGGGTTGCAGGGGAGAATTGGTTTCTACAAGTGGCCCTCTGTTCTTCACACAAATGCACACTTATAAACAAATGCCTATACACAAGCAAACACATAAATAAATAAATAACATAATAAAATTTAAAAATATTGTCATCTCCTGATTGAGATTCTTGGTTATATTTCAGTTTTAGATGCTGAGTTCACAATAGGGTGGTCGCATCTATATAGTCACTTTAGAGGGACACCTGGGCTTCAGATGTGTGTGAGGTGGGGGTGGGGTAGGGGGTAGTCAGGCTTTGTAACACCTCACTCTTATAGCACTAATATGATCTCACATGAATAACAACCCCTATCAGGTAATACTGGTCCATTCATAAGAGTGTTGCCTCTGTGATTGGATTACTTTCTTCTAAGCTACAACCCTGGACATTTCCATCACAGCCCAAAAGAACAGATTGAAAACTGAGCTTCCAGCACATGGTCCATTAAGGGTTTGCATTCAAATCACATCCAAACTACAGCTATACTCTGTTCCTATATTTTGTAATTCCCTACATTTTGAATCTTGGTTATTATATTTCTGGAATCCCTTAAAGCTAGGCATAAGTACCTGTTGTATGACAGACTTTCCTGGGAAGATGCACACATATATGTACTCCCACCTAGATAGACCAAAGTATAGATAAATCCAAAATCCAACTTGGTTAATCATGAGTTTTATTAGGGCTACTTGCAATAATATGAGTGAAGGGTTATTTACAGGAGCAAAAATGACTCAAAGGCAACTGTACCACAAAAGCCCTCCAGAATGTGCATGCCACTTTGCAGAAGCTGAGATGTGGGGCACACTGCACAGCTTGCCCACCACTTAGCAGGTTGACACGTGTTCGGTCATGTCAGTCAGTTCGTTTTAACTTCTTGGAGGTAGTTATGCTACTGTCTGCTTCTTTTAGGCATCTGGGTTTTTCTGAGACTTTTGCAGCTTGGATCCTCTGAGAGTGGCTCTTGGGGTCGTTTTTGCTTACTCTTCAGAGGAAGGGACCTGGTATATCTAGCTATTTTCAGGGAGTTCCTAAAGTTATTTTGAGTTGTTTACTTTCTGTCTGAAAGCACTTTACTGCAGGGTGGGCTGTCACAGAGAAAACTGCTTCATGACATCCACATTTAACTAATCAGAAGCATTTAGTCTGTTTGACCCTTTCGGATGCATCTGGTTAGAATTTGGCCTGAGAAACTTTATGCCAAAGGTAGGCATAGAAAAATAGAAAGAAAGAATGAATGAAAAAGGAAGAAAGGAAGGAAGGAAGGAAGGAAGGAAGGAAGGAAAGAAAGAAAAGAAGGGAGGGACAGAAGGAGTTAGGGACAGAAGGAGACAGGGAGAGAGTCAAGGTGGAAGGGAAGGAAGGAGAGAGGGAAGAAGGGAAGGAAGGTAGAAGGAGAAGAAAGAAAGAAAGACATGGCTGTTTTAACACCACCAACATCAGCATCTGGTACCCTGTGTTCAAGGAAAGCTGCCCAGTTCCCAGGGTAACAATTTAACATACCTTCTGAGCTATGATTTTGCCAGTGTAACCTTTAGCTTTCTAAGACTTGATTTCCTAATCTTTCTGGCAAGACTGAGTAACTCTGTTCCTATTATTTTAAACTGTCATCTAGATAGTTTTAACCATAGAGTTTAACAAAGAGCCTTTAACCCAACAAAATGCAGGTTAAAGGAAAGGAGCAATTCATCTGAAGGAATGTACTCAAGTGCAAAGCTACAAAACCGAAATAGCAAAAGTGGCGTGAGCTCTGTGCTGAGAGACTTCTGGTTGTATTTTCTAAAGTGACAGGATTTCATCTGGACCATTTTTTTTTCCTATTCATCATTCCGGGCTATGTTCTCAGAGCATCTGCCTCAGCACCCCTCACTAGTTCAGAGACGGCCTGGCCTGATTTGAATATGTAAGGATAAGACAGAAACTGCTATCCTCATCATTTTTAATTGATTTTATTTAGTTTTGAGGGAATTGGAGAATATCACACATGTGAGCGTGGAGATCAAAGGATAATTTCCAGGAGTAGCTTCTTGGCTTCTCCTGTGGAGGTCCCACGAATAAAAACTCAGGTAGACAGTCTTGGCATCAAACTTATTTGTTGAGCCATAGCACCAGTTTAAAGATGCCAACTTGTGTAGTAGAGTTTATTCACATTCAGAGTTAAGCACCCTGAGCAACCATCTTCAATCACTTGAAACTCTAACTTAAATGTATCCACTTGTATTTCTATTGCAATGATTTTTTTCCCACTATTGACCTTTGACTATATCTAAAGAAGGTTGGAATGCTGAAAGAACTGTCCCTGAAAGGTAAGAACACGCTCATAAAAATGACTACAGAATGCCAGATGAACTCTGGCTGACCCTGTCAGGTACCATACTGCTCATGGCCCCTAGAAGTAAAACACCAAAAGCTATCATGTAATGCCACTTTATGCAGAGAGTGGCATTATCTATCTTGGCTTTATCATTAACCTTAACTTTGTTTCCATTTAAAATGGAGTCATTCACAGGTTAGTTTCTGTAGTCTTTCAGAGTCCTAGGAGGCACTTATGCTTATGGGGAGATAGGAACACACACACACACACACATACACACACACACACACACACACACACACACACACACACACACACACACACACACTGACACACACACTGACACATACCCCATGCTGTTCAGTTTGGACACATATTGTCACATCTTCTACTTTTAAAATGTATTGTAAGAAGGCTGAAGTGTGAGAATTTCTGTGAGTTTGATGCCATCTTGAGTCATATAATGAGTTCCAAGTTAGCCAGGATATAGAATAAAATCCTGCCTCGGAAATTATTATAGTTGTAGATACGTTTAAGGAAAGTGTTATGGTTTGAATAAGAAATATTCTCTAGAGGGTCATGTGTTAAATGCTTGTTTCCCAGCTATTTTGAGAGGTTCTGAAAATCCTTGAAGTTTGGGCCTAGTTGGAGAAAGTAGTCACTGGATATCAAGACTTTGAAGGCTATACCTGGTCCCCTGTCTTCCCCTCCCTCTGTTTCCTATCTGGCATGAGATGGAGAACAGCCACCTCCACACGTTCCTGATTCTATGATGCTTTCCCTCAGCATAAGCCCAGAGTCAGTGGAGCAGAAATAATCCTTTCTCCATGAAGGTGTCCTCTCATAAACTGTGTCTCAATGACAGAACAAAACAATTCCAACCAAAGCTGAGATGGAAGAGATGTCGCCGTGACTAAGAGGAGCCATATCAGTTCTCAGCACCCACCTGGTGTCTAACAACTGTCTGGAACTCATTATAGGAAGACTAATACTTTCTTCTGGTCTCTACAGGCAGCAGGACTGTGGGTGTTCCACAGACACACACCAGGCAAAACACCAACAAACATAACATAAAAATAAATCTTAAAACCAACCAAACAAAACCCTAACAGAGGAATATTGTGAATACCATTCACTTCAATTTTCTTCTTTCCCTCTCTTTTTTCTTCTGTCTTTTTCATTTTTTATGTGATTTTGAGGTCAGCCAAACTCTTGCTGGCATCTCAATTTACAAATGTCAGATTAGCCTGTTCTCTTTCTTCTATTGGGAATTTAGTTTTGTAGCTTAAACGGATCTATTGGTTTCTTCTTGCCCTCTTTGAAGTGAGAGGCATGCTTGAGACTTTCAGAAAATAAGTTTAAAAAGCAAAGTGAACTTGCAGATACTGACTAAACTGCAGTGATTTTTCTGTTTGTTTGTTTTGTTTTTAAACTGTGATCTTTACATTGTATACATGTTTGATATAACATCTCTCTAGGCTGGTCTAGAACTCACTTCATAGTCTAGGCTCTGTATGTGTTACAGCTATAAAGAAAAAGGTACCTTGGCAATAAGATAACAAAGAATACCTCAAAGTTATACCACACAACAACCCCCCCCCCACAAGAGATTTATTGGAATAAAACCATAGAAGGTGTTTGCCTCTGCTCTCAAGGGAAGCAGCTCAGATCTCAGCAGGAGGCAGACTTTATACCTGGTTTCTCAGAGAGTGGAGCTGTCCAGGGTGGCCCCTGGTTGAAGGATTTTGTGGCGTGATGTTGGAGTAAACTCAGGGATTGGTGGGATTCTGTGGTCTGGTCTTTTACTCCCACCCCCACACACACCGTAGACAGAGGTTGGTCACCTGTGCCATGAGGAGCTAGAAATGGCCTTTATGGATATTAGAGTAGACTTGAGGCAAAGGCCAGCCATTCGAGTGCCTTGAGGAGCTTGCAGTCCAATCTCAGCATCATTATCTACCTGCCTCAGGCACAGAGTACTAAAATAACAGGTGTGTAAGATCACACCCAAATTTACTTTGTATTAATAAAAGAAAGAAAGAAAGAAAGAAAGAAAGAAAGAAAGAAAGAAAGAAAGAAAGGAAGGAAGGAAGGAAGGAAGGAAGGAAGGAAGAAAGAAAGAAAGAAAGCAAAAAAGAAAACTTGGGAAAAATCTGAAACTTTCTGCTGTTCTTGTATCATACTGTTTTGGCACAGACAAGGCACAGAAGGAAACAGTGTAGAGCCTATAGCTGCTGCTGTTTTGCCTGTGAGTCTTCTTCCTGGGCTAGGCCTTGACATCATTCACACAGTTATTTTGCATCTTCTTTGGCTCTTCAAGGTGTAAGGATTTCTGTACGGAGTCTGAGTTCTTGATGGTTACCTCCCTTCTGGCCCTGAACAGCCCTCTCAGATCCAGGACTCAAGAGCAGATCTGCCAACCCTGGTTCTCTCTTGCTCTGAGGTGTCTCAGGCATTTTTTTTTGGAAAGGATGAAGACTAGAGAGGATGAAAAGGATGAAAAGGATGAAAATGAGAGAAAGATCTGAGTCAAACCTTAGAGAGATTTCTGAATATACCATTCACATAGATTTGGTGAATCGTTTTACCACAAAAAGCACTGCCTAGTCCTTAGATTATATACTGCCAAACATTTGCATTTCAATAATAAGGTATAAGATTAACGAGAACCATAAAAGAGAACTCAAATGCCACAACAGGTAACCAATTATATCCAACCTGTAAATCTAAAGCTAATTAGTTTTTCAAATGATGGCTTTGTGAATTCGCTCTGAACCCCGTACCTATAGCGCATCCAATCAGTTCTAAATAACAGGCTTTGAGAATTGTCTGAAGCCATGATACTGTGCCCATCATTTATTGTGTGTTGTGTGTCAACTTTTGGGGGAAGAAATGTTAGCCTAGGATCAAATATTTATGCTTCTTAAATTGGCCATGTTCTAGTTGAAGGACTTACCTGTTCCCTGTTACCATTGTAAGCAACATTTCAGTGACAATGTCATCGAAAGGAATTACATGCTGTCTTTTTATTCTGTCTATTTGCCCTATATTTTAGGTGTTGGATCAGAAATGGGAATCTCCTCTGATCTTATCAGAAAACTATGCCTCCTATTTTACTAGATCCCAATGCATATAACCTGCCTTTGTGGGATAAATACAGCTGTGAACAACTTCCAGGTGAAACTGAACAGCCCATGACACTGTTCTAGAGTTCTAGCTGCTGTTCAAGGCAGCCAATGGTTTTACCATACATTCATCAAACCTTTGAGAGAAAGTCCAGAAAAGGGCAAATCAGCATATAGTAATAACAACTGAGCCATTCCAGGACCCCCCTGCCGAGCCTTAGAAAGTGGAGCCAGCGCAATGGAGGTGCTGTCAAAATGACTGTAAACCACCTGCCACCCATTTATAGTTTCTAGTATGAAAATCAGCCTTCTAGTGCATTCTCACTGTTGGTGAGGCAAAGGAACCTCTCTGTACTTGCTGATTATGGTCAACTGGTCCGGCAGCACTCTGGGTTGGATATGGTGAAAAGATGCAGAGCGACAGGGAAAGATGAAACTGACACATGACAAAAAGAACAGTCAGCTTCTCTGTAGCAAGTCTGGGTAGAGCACTTAAGGCTTGCAGTGCCCTTTTAAAAAAATGTCTTTCATTCAAAAGAATAATGCTTCAACCTTTAAAAGCACTAACTGCAAATTCTTTTAGGGCCGTGGCTCTTTTCTTCTGGTTGCATTAAGAAAAAGAAATACTATATGTAACTACAAATTTTGGGAATAATTTTATAAATGAGAGAATTTGTCCTAATTTTTGTTTTCTGGTTTTTCCCATGTAGTTAAATATAGATATAAAGAGCTACAATAGAATGAATGCAATAATTTTTATTTCTTGGATTGTTTACTGTTTATTTTCCATCAAGTATCATGAACTGGGTTGATACTTTAGTATACATAAAGCTTGTCTCTCAAACCCAGAGTCCTGAGATCCCAGAATTTACATTTAAAAAACTGGGTATGGTCGAGCATGATTTCAATGCCAACAATGGTGAGATTGGAAGCAGTGGCAGGCAGATCCCTGGAGCTCACCTGTCAGCCAACCTAAGCTACTTGCTGATGTTACAGACCCATAAAAAGTGGACCTCACCTGAGGAAAGACACCTAAGACTGTCCTCTGACTGCTACATACAGGAACATACACAGCAGTGTGTGCATTTGAACACACATATGCTGGTACCCACAAGAATATGAACATACCCTTCTCTGTCTCTAGTTCCTTTTCCTCTATCTCTCCTCCCACCTTACCCCCTAAAATCACTAAATAAACAAGCATTGTTATTGGTTAAAGGAAAATTGCTCATCTATCTCAAGTACAGAATATTTAAGTTTATGAAATTTAGCATCATTTATAACTACAGATGCCAACATTGAAATACGATCATTGTTCTCAATTGTTTACCTTCATGACTAAGAATCTAGATTTAAAGAAAAGCACAAATGCTATTTTTAAGGCTTCCAAAGTTATATATCTAGATCATTTACTATCCATCAGAAGTGGGAGGCTATTATCCACAAAGCTCCTTCCACACAGAACTTTCTGTGTGAATGGCATGAACAGCCCAACCTGTACAACTGTATAGGGTCACCAGGTACACTAGCCTATCACTGGACTGCTTTCCAAAGCCTAGCTCATAAGGATCAAAGGCAAAATCTTATTGCTTAAGGAGTTCATATTATGCTTGTATAGATAAAATACTTAGTAACAATAAAATCACTTTGAAGCTGGGCATGATAACATTCATCTCTAGCCCTACTTCCTCAAGAGGATGAGGGAGAAGCATGAACAACAAAGTTAACCCTGGTCCCTAGTATTTTAATAAAATATAGCTGTATTTCACTATAAATTTTAGTGAACAGATTCAAGATTTATTTCTTAAGAAGCACAATAATTTATGGGCCAGGCAGTCACTAAAGTCACTTGCTAGTCTTGCAGACAACAAGGATAAAAGAAAGAAAATGAACTAATTTGTGGATTCAGTTAAAATTGCAAGTATTAAAAGCATAATATTATCAGGGAAAATCAAAGGTAAAAAGGAAACGGCAAAAGAGATAAATTTTGAAAAATGTAAGAAACTGCAAATGACAAATAACATAATTTCATATTTGAGAACCCTAATACAATTGGTGTTGACTAAATAATGGGCAAGTAGAGAAACTTGGACAAATGAAATATTTTAAACTAAAAATTGAGTAATTCCTTAATATAAAACAATTGTGTTTACTATATTAATAAATGTTATGTAATTAGAATCGCTGTTCTTTAAAAAAACGTAAATATGAAAACTCATGAAGAGCCTCAGCAAGCATATGTCCCAAAAAGCTAGATCAAGATTGTGTACATGGTGTAATTTCAATCATGTACGGGAAACAAAACTACACATTACCAAAAGAATGAGGTTGAAAAGAAAATCATGTCAAAATATTGACAGTGATTCACTCTGGGTTGGACCGAATGGTTTTTACTTATGATTATTTGCAAGTTTCTTAATCATCCAGCAATAGTGAGGGCTGTTGTAGGCTATATTCCCTTCAGATCCCTATGCCAAAATTCTAAACCCAAAGACCTCAGAATGTGAGTGTACTTAAGAGAAGGGCCTCAAAGAGTAGGGCATTAAGGTGGGTCCTGATCCAATATACTTGGAATCCTTAGAAGAGAAGAATATCTGCAGACAGTTATGGAGGGTGGCCACAGCATACCCACAGACTGCTTGGAGAGAGAGGTTAGGAAGAGACCCTTCCCTTCTGCCTCCGATGAAACCAGTTCAGTTGACACTGGCATCTTGAATTTGTAGCTTCAGAAGGTGAGAGAGGACACATTCATTTTAGCTAAGCCATTCAGTGTGCAGTGCTTTGTTAAGGCAACGTTGGCAAAGAAACAATGTTTTTCTCCTTCCTTCCCCTGGTCTCTTCCTTCCCTCTCTCCTCCTTCCTCTCTCCAACCCTCTCCTTGCTCCTTCTAAATTATCGGATTGGAAAGCATAAAAGTATTTTAAAGCATCCCTTACTTTTGCCTATGGCTTTCACTGTACAGCTGGGTGATCACATGATTGGTGGGGGGGGGGGTGACCTAAAGACCTGACAACTGGATTGGTGAGATGACCATCATCATTTGGAATTGGCAGCTTAGGCTGGAGGAAACACATCTGGCTAGTGATAAGTCAGTTCTGTTCATCTGCTAATAAAGCTAAGAAGGAGACAATGGCTGAGCCAATTTTAGTGTCAAGGATAGAAGAAAGGTCACTCTTCCACACATAAACTCTGTCAGACCAAAGCACTAATTGCTAGCGATGTCAGGATTGTATAGCTGTTCTGTTACAGTGATGCAAATACTCTTACTCAGTATTTATGCGTGTATTCCCAGACTGGAAACCACAAGCACAAAGAGGTTTTATCTCCATTGACTTAGTTTCTATTCAAGACTTTGAATTCAAGTAATTGACCTTGCTAATTCAAGTCTTGGTAGTAGATATATTTTACAAGGTGGACAAGTAGAAAGGAAATTCAATAACACATAGGAAGACAGCCATGTAAGGGCCAAGCCGGCTATTGTTTTGCAGCATTTCTATGCACTTATTACAATTTAATACAATTTAATGTGCATGTTCTTCATAGGAGCTGTTTGCTTGGCTTATCTCTGGTGTTCAAAATCCTCTAAATCTAACAGGAAATTTAAAAAAAAAATAAATATATAAATAAATCTCTATTCATTTTCAAATTTACCCACATTCCAAAATTTCCTATATTGAGAATTCTCCCAGTATGGAGAATTCTCCCAGACCTTCAAGTCTTTCCCTACTTCCTACTCTGGCCTGGATTGGAATGCTCAGTCACACTCCCAGTCTCTCTTCCAGTTCCCTCCTATTGGCTCTCATCTTTTCCTTCTTCCAGTTCTCCTTACTGTCTTGCAGCATTTCTAAGGAGGAGGAGCAGCCTGGTGACTTCCATGTGAGGTGCCTTGGGATGAATGTTTCCTCTCTATGATTATGCTCATTTTCTGCAAACTGTACCTTTTCAATTTCCCCACTTTTCCTATGTGAGTGCAAGACATGCTTTGCTGCTGCAAAGGACAGTGTGAAGGTGAGCATGAGCAACCCAACTGGGAAATGGCTGTTGGCTCTGATCTTCAGTGAACAGCAGGTGGCTGCAGTTGCAGAGGATGTTAGGGAAGTGCTTCATCTACCTACCAGTGTGTAACAAGGGGTAGGAAGGGAGGAGTGCTGGCCATGGCTGGGGTCTTGAGAGCCAGGAGTGCTGGCCCACTCCTCATTGGTTACAGCACTCTGAAGAATGAGTCCTGCCCCTCTCCTAGGTAGGACAGTAGAGCTGGCCGTTGGTGGAGGTGTGGGTGAGCTGGTTCTGTCTCACTTTGGCCATGGGTGGTGTGGGTAAAAAGAGGTCACCTCCCCTTCCTGCTGCCTGTGGGAAATAGGTTAGCTGGCCCTGAAGTCAGGAGAGCAGGTGTACTACCCTCCACCCCTACAGACTGCAGCATTCTAGAGAGTCTTTTCTGTACCTCACCTGGGCAGCATACTAGAACTGGTCCTGACAGTTGAGCATAGTTAAGCTGGACCCAAGGACATAGGAGCAGGAGAGCTGCCCCTTTCCCTAGTCAGCTGTGACATCAAATGAGCTAGTCAGGGCAGTGCTGGAGCGCTCACTCTGGTGGAGAGGATGCAGGAGAGCTGTTGGGCTGACCAACTCAGCTGCCTTCCAGGCCTACATCTAAGACTTTGAGTTGGACCACCCCAATATCTATACTATCCATAAATCCACGAAAGGGATGGAATTCATGAAAGAATGATCTTGCAAATTTTCAGCGACAAAATCTCCATGAGACAGGTCAACAACAGGATACCTGACAAAAGTCTCAGTGAGGTTCTGATTTTAATGGTGTAGCAGAAGCCAGAGGCCTCAAACCAGACCAATGACTCATTGCAATAGACATTTGCAAGTAAAGCTGGGTGGACAAAAGGATGTGACACAGCATGACACACTAGAGCCACCATGACTAGACTTTTTTTGTTAATCTATTTTATTGGTGAGGGGGGAATATAAGTGTAGAGGACAGATATAAAGAACAGAGTGATGAGTGGGGTTGTAGTCGATGATGTGAAACTCACAAAGGATCAATAAAAACTTAAAGGAGTGTGTGTGTGTCTGTGGTGGGAGATGGAATGACAGTGAGATCTTACAGGATAGGAGCTTGATGCCCACTGACAACATACACACAAATCCTGGGACCCAGGACAGAAGATGAGAACGGATTTCTGCAAGGTGTTTTATGACCTTTGAATACACCACACACACACACACACACATACACAGCAAAACAAGAAAGCATGTTTTACAGTTCACTGAGAATCATTTTAATACAGACTAATAAAATGTAATCCACCATCTTCACTCAATAAATGCCGCTGCATGTAGGATACAGGTGATGCTGACGCTTCTGGCAGATGAAGAACTGTGCTTTAGACGTCAACAATGAATTCCAGCACTATCTCTGGGGTGTGTCCTGGGTCCTCTGGGCTGCTGTTTCAGTAAAATGCACCTTCCATTTTAAGGGTAAATAAAGATTCCAGCAGAGTGTCTGGCACTATCCAAAGTCTTAATAAATGTTAGATGATTGCAAACACACTCCCAAAATACATTATTGTAGTGTTCTTTATCAGTGAGAGAATGCAGAAAAAGTAGTAGAAAACATTTGTTTCTATACAAGGAACTTCCATAGATTGGCAATCATCCTTTGATAATAGAGCATGATATATTCCAAGGCAGTATTCTCCATCATTTATTATGTATTTTGTGAGATAAAGGTATAATTAACCATCTGAACAGTTCATGTATAAATCCCAGTGCCACTAAGATATTTACATGGTTACATAATGGTCACAATCACCCGTTTACAGAGCAGTTTATTTATCTTGCAAAATTAAAATTGTATGCCATTTAACAATAAGAATAATTGAACCATACATTTCTGTTAGCTAAGAAAAAAACATATCATTATTTCTGAGGCATTCTAGATCCACATTAAGTACATGAAAAGTCTATAACTGATTATTTCTGAGGCACTGCAGATCCACATTACATACATAAAAAATCTATAATCATATCCTAAACTTAAAAACAACTATTGAAATGACTAGACACAATTAAACTTCTTAGAACTCAAAAGAATCATAGTAACCCTAACCCTAACCCTAACCCTAACCCTAACCCTAACCCTAACCCTAACCCTAACCCTAACCCTAACCCTAACCCTAACCCTAACCCTAACCCAGCTTTTGCCAGAACAGGACTCCTAACTAGGAACCAAGTCTGAAACTCATGGGCCTAACGGTGATATTCCATAGTCAAACCACAGCAGCAGTCAAACATTTTAATTTTAATTTGGTAGGACCAGCATAATAGTGAGAAGTAAGAACAACATGATAATAGAGACCTGAGAAGAGGGAAAGCAGTCACTAAATATTAGAATATTTTATAAAGGAAACAAACTTAAACAGTGGTATTGTCTTTAAAGAAAGAATTCCCCAAAAGAGATAAATATGTGCAAGTACTTACCATATCCAAGTAAAAGATGACAGAGATATTTATTCATAATGCTGAGATAGCATCCCAAAGGAGAAGTGTAATCATAGGTCTGTATATAATGCTATTCAAAGAAAACTCAACCAGTCTAGGGAATCAAACAGATCTCTGATTTTTGTTTTTAAAATGTACTCAAAGTAAAATAAAATACTAAGTATTGGGGCCTAACAGTTGAAGGCCTTTCCAAGATAAATTTGAAGGAATTAGTTAATGAAAAATTGACCATTTCACTTTCAATACATAAAATACAAAAGACTAATAATGTAACTGTAATAAAACTAAATTTGAAATTTAATCTTACAAACATAGAGGCATCTGCATTAAATTTTGCAAGACAAATGAAAGATTAACACTTGCAGCCAGCAGCCACCTGGAACAGCAGAGATCTGGGGACACAGGCCAGGTGAGACTGTGCTGTGGGTAACAGTGAAAAGTCCTTTCACAGGCCATATAAAATGATCAAAAAAAAAAAAAAAAAAAAGGCCAAAAAGTGAAAGCCTCAGTCCTTCTTAGAAAAAAAAAAAGTGTATAGCACCCTCTCAGAGTGTGGTACACCTGGATGTTAAATCATTAGTAATTCAAGACCTAAGAATGTAGCCTTGTGGCAATTTTTGGTATCCAAAAAACATTATGTTGAATCTATACACACCAAGAAAACTCTGACTGCTTCCATGTTACATTTTGTTCTACAATCACTTTATTCTTATGGTAACTAGTAAGATTTCAATGCATACTACCAAACCTCTAAAAGAATTAAGTACTGACAAAAATATATTCATATAGTTTTATGCCAAAATGCTTTTTAAAATCTGTACATATATTCTCCTTTTTAAATGAAGTTGTAAGAAAAAAAAGTTAAAAAATCATTTGCAGCACATTTAGGGATCATTGGTTACATTTTTCTAGGAATCAAGAAGGCTACATGGATGCATAAGTGAGATAGGGGGCTGAGTGTTTTCTCAGAGTCAAACATTCATTCATGTCAGCTTCTGAAAGAGTCATAGAGACTCTGAGACATAACATATTAATATTTCCAGAGAACAGAAGCTGACTATACCACCTGTTTTCAGAAACGTGGGGAAACAAAGCTGAGAGTAGAATTCATAACCTTCCCCTAGGGCTTGGTCTTTGACCTTTGATCTCATTTTGTTTCCTTTCCTGTGTTGTAAAACAAAATATTAAAAAATTACGTAAGTATTCAGAGGTGCCCCACAGTTTGCTGACCACACTCACCAAATGTCTTCTGCAGTCCAAGCCCTGTGTGGACCTATAGATCGATCAAGATGTTTTCCAGATGCCCAGGTGAAGGAAGAAGCAATAAAATAATCTCTAGCTGTACAACTATGTAACTCTATGTATATTTCACATGATAGTCAAACAAATTCAAAGACACCATTTTCGAATAATGATTGTGATGGTTTACATATGCTTGGCCCAGGGAGTGGCACTATTTGGACGTTTAGTCTTGTTGGAGTAGGTGTGTTACTTTGAGTGTGGGCTTTAAGACCCTACTCCTAGCTATCTGGAAGCCAGTATTCTGCTAGCAGGCTTCAGATGAAGATAAAGAATTCTCAGCTCCTCCTGCACCATTCCTGCCTGGATGCTGCCAAGCACTTGCCTTGACAATGATAGACTGAACCTCTGAACCTGTAAGCCAGCCCCAATTAAATTTTGTCCTTATAAGAGTTCCCTCAGTCATGGTGTCTGTTCAGAGCAGTAAATCTCTAAGTAAGGCAATGATAAACAATAAAAATGTGAATGATTTGGTGTAAGTGTTGTGTGTGTATATATTAATAATGTATCAAGCTTATTTCCCTGAAAACGATAGTCTCTCTTATTTTTTAGAATTATCCCAAAAAATTAGTTCTCCTTGCCAAATATCAGTGGTGCACCCCTTTAATCCCAGCACTCAGAGGCAGAGGCAGGATCTCTCTGAGTTCGAACACAGCCTGGACTTTCAAATGAGATCTAGACCAGCCAGGGATACACAGTAAAACCCTGTTTCCAAAACAAAGCAAAAAACAAAAGCACTAAGGAAGTACTTTACCAGAAGGAACTGAACGTATCATTCACCTATCAACTTCTCAAATATTATTAATGCCTATCACCTGCTAGCTGAGATTGGGCATGCATACTTAATGAAGTTCCTCCATGGAAGTCTTCATTTTGCATTCATTGTAACAAATACACTAAAATCTATTCCATAAGAGTTACATGGTATTGGGATTGGTGTTGAGACAGAATAAAATATTAAATGTGCAGTCCAACACTGCATTAGATATAGGCATACGTATAAGAGAACACAAGCTTTAAATTATATTTTGGACTGAAATTTGATGGATAATAAATCTGGATTGATAAACTAACACTACTAGTAAATATGAAAATGCTAAACCAGTATTTAGAGATTACAATGATCTTTATTTTGAAAAATTAGTATTGCCATCATACGGTTTGATGAGAACCAGAAAGAAGGTGAAGAGTTCAGACAGCCGAAGACTGGTTCTGGAAGAGATTAATAATTGATTAAAGGGGCTTTGCAAACAGTCTGTGCAAACAGTTCACAGAAGCACAAACCAGAAGAGCATAGTCCTGCTTAACACACTGTCTCCTTAGACACTAGGCAATGTTAAGTGGAAAAAAGGGCCGTGCTGACATCTTGTTCCATGTAATACCACACTTACTCCGAAATTACTGGCTTTCACAATTCCCCAGCAAATACTGTACTTGCTAAGTGTTATCAAATGCAATTTTATTCAGAATTCCCACAGTCAAGCATTTGGCATAAAAAAAATGTATTCTAACTTACTTACAAAAATGTGAAAGTTCTTCAGTGACTCTTGGTCACTTTGAATCTGCATAGTACCTGTTATCTAGCCCAGTGATGTGCGAGTGTAGCATCTAGAAAGCAGGATCTCTAGTCCCTCTAGTTGTTTCATTTTGTCTTTATCGAAGTTACCTCTCTGATGACCTTCAAGTTCATCACAACACCTAGCAATGCTGAGTCGGACTTTTGGCCAACAGGAAATAAGCAAAAGCCTACAGTGAAGAAAATGCTGACTGTTCAGTTGTAAGAACTGTGCAAGCAGAAGGGGGGTTCTCTGTCCTGCGCAACCTTCTCGCCTGCAAGAACGACGCGGCACACGAAATAGAATCCTTCTGCGGTAAACTTTATTATCCTTGAGAACCAGCACTTGTTACACATGACGAAAAAGATGGAGAATACCAAGAAATCCAAGAAGATGAACAGGACGAACAAGACGAACAAGATCCACGAGACGAACGAAACCAACGAGAGAGACGGAACTAATTAGCCCGTCCCCTTATAAAGGGATCAGTCCTTGCCTTGGACGCGGAGCCCCCTGATTGGTTGAAACTCATCAGGCCCTATGACGCCACGGGAGAGGCAGAGCTCAAGAAGTGGAAAGTTACCCAGCACGTGCGCACATGGCTTGTTTACTGCTAACTCCAGCCGGATGTTGGCGCCATCTTGTAATGGAGAATGTGCAGGCGGCGCCCCACAGTTCTCCTCTTGATAATTATGATCAATGGTTAAGCCTGGGTGAGCTCTTCAGCCTGGGAGTAGAGGTGGACTTACCTAATGACAATGGAATGTTTTGGTGGGACAGGCATTTCTATGAGTTTGGATGCTGATTACACAGTGACTGCACTGAGTTATCAGTTAGGTGAGACCCCAGGAGAAGTTCTTATGATATGGAACACTTGGGTTTGATGATTATAGACTACATAATGTTATTGTCTAGTTCTGTGGTTTATTTATGACTGTCCGTAATGATCTTTACCAGATTTCACTGATATGTCAAATGTAAATAAATGGCTTCCTGGCCGACGGAATGAATATAGATCTTACCGTACAAATGATGACAGAGTCTGTGACAATCTCCTTCCCTGTATTGTCCAAAGATTGGGAACAAGCAGCAGAGAGAAGGAGGGAGGGAGGGAGGAAGAGAGGGAGAGAGAGAAAGAGGGGGGATGGGGAAGGAGGGGGAGGGGGAGAGGAAGTGAGAGAGGGAGAGAAATAAATACAGCCATACTTTGACTTTAAAATTAGTTGTATAACTTTCTTTTTATGTCAGGCTTAAACCAGTGAAATATCTTAGAGTTCTTCAAAGAAAGATGGTACTGAATTGGGGTAGAAAAAAAGCCTAAAATACTGTGTTGACTAAAATGAAGAAAAAAAGATGTCAGGGGAAGACCTGTGACCATAGCTGAGTCCAAAACTATACACCTCACAGTTTATGGCCCTTTAGTTTATGAAGCACTTATGTGCAGCTTCTCACAGATCCAGATCCAGAAATTTAAGAGGATGCTAACAAATGGGAGAGCATACAGATAAATGGGAGAACATATAGCATAAACCCAGGAGAAGAGGTACATCCACATCTGCTCTGTTTACAATAGGCTGTGCACTCTACTAATAGATATAATTCAGTTTCTCAGTTGATGTAAGCCATAATGAAAGGTTAGGTTACTAACTTGTCTCCCACCATGTATTTGGTAAATGCCAAACTGAGATTTAAAACCAAGCAATTGGATGTCAAAACCGTAGTGACCTTAATAGTGGCACTAAATTTTCCCACCAAAGGGCATTGTAAGGAGGAGAGACCAGCCAGTGACATTGAATGTTTCAAGTTCTCAAAAGATATCCATTTAATTGAAGAGTATCTATGTGGGACTCCAGAAGAAAGCCCTCAGACAAGAGGATTCTAGTTTTAAAAAATGCTATTCTGGACAGTGAAAAGTCCTTTTTCCTAGGAAATCAAAGGGGAAGCCCTGAATTCCCCCTATGATGAATGATGACATGGAGGTGTGTAGTGGCTTGAATATGTTTGGCCCAGAGAGTGGCACTATTAGGAGGTGTGGCTTTGCTGGAGTGGGTGTGGCCTTGTTGGAGTGGGTGTAGCCTTGTTGGAATAGGTGTGGACTTGGAGGAAGTACGTCATTTCAGAGGTGGGCTTTGAGACGCTCCTCCCAGTTGCTTGCAAGACAGTCTTCTTCCGTTTGCTATCAGAACAAGATGTAGAACTCTCAGCCCCTCTAGCACCATGTCTTCCTGGATGCTTCTATGCTTCCCACCATGATGATAATGGACTGAACCTCAGAACCTGTAAGTCAGCCCCAATTAAATATTGTTCTTTGTAAGAGTTGGCAAGGTCATGGTGTCTCTTCATGGAAGTAAAACCCTAACTAAGACATGGAATGAAACAAATAAACCATTTCCTACTCTGAGCATGCTATTTGTCATGGCAATCAAATGAAACTAGGATAGGAGCTTCTCTCTGAGTGGCTAACAATTTGCCATCTTTTGATGCCTGTGTCATATACCTTGCTTCTGACTACTGCAGCAGTGCTGGCCTGTGCGGTGTCATTATTCCCAGCACATTATGTGTGTGTGTGGGGGGGGGGTCCAGAGTAGAAGTGAGTGATATCCTGTTTGGTACATAGATAATGATCAGTTTTTCTTGACTTCCTTTTAATTTGCTCACAAAGCATTTCTTGAGATATTAGGAAGAAATTGGGCCACAACACTCTGTCAGCAAAGGGAGGAGTAAATTACAGTGGTTGGGCAGAAAATAAATTGTGCTATCAATTTGATTACAATGCCAGATAGTGTTCAGTTGAAACTTTGAGGATAGTCTTTACACACACACACACACAAAACAAACAAACAAAAACCCACCCTCTTCTCCTTTTCTAGATCATCTTGCTTATGGCCACTTGGCAATGATCAGGGAAACAGCAAAAGAAGATTGGAAGGAGAGCTTGGGATTAGCATGGTTTTCACATGGCCGGGTCATTATAAAGTCTGGTAATGCTGCAGGACTTCCTCACTACAGGACATGTGAAATTTGCTTCTCTACACCAGTAAGCTTCTGAAATGGAAGGGTACAAACCTGAAGATGCTATATCTTCTGGCTACTAAACAAATAGATGCCAATCTACTGTCTACACTCTGACTGTCTAGACCTTTGACCTGTCTATCATCTTAACAAGAATAAGTCAGAAGTAACTGGACATTTGCATGCTTGCATGAAGAAACTGTCAGGGAGATTTCTCTCTGCTAAGCTAGTGGTGCTTGGTATTTCTCTGTATTGTAACCCATTTAGTTTGCCTAGCAACACGATAAGGTAAATAGTGTCACCGTTATGATTGTGTAAATAAAAAGGTTTCAGCAGAAGACAGAGTGGGTCTAAGTCAACCTTATGTCTTCAGAGACTAACTCTGGAGAGCTCCCCCAGTGTGATAGTAGCTTCCGTTTACATAAAAAGACGGTGTGATATTTTAATCTGAAATTATTATTATTAGGCTCTCCTAAACATATCACTTTATCTCGTCATCATCTCAGAACCTGCCTCTTCTGTATGGTCTGTATTAATGACTCCAGTAATCCCAAAAGGCTATAGATATTATGATAATAGTTTTTTCTTCCTGTGCTTGCCTACCTGAAAATGTGTACCCCCTTCCCTTGTGAATTCTTAGGAGTTACTCCTATGATTATGTTAATAATCTTGTCACTTCCAGAAAGCTGTAAGAACGATGTCCAGTCATGAGTTAAGATGAACCATATGTCCACCTGTCATTGGTGCTCATTTATAATGCTGCTATTGTAACACTAAACTTCATGATCACATTCCTATACTATGTGTATTATGAGTATCTTTAATTGTGTATCTATTCTGAGGAATATGTTTGTATTCATTATTAATGTTTCTTCCCTATAGTGTGATCACACTTTTTACCAAGTGAATCTCCAGAGTTCAAATATAAGAGTAAAAGAGAAGTTGTCTCAGGATATTATCTCCTTTTTAAGCGTGAATTCCCTGTCTTTTCCTTTTGATTTTTATGTCACTTTTATATTTTAAAGCTCTAACACAATATTAAATTCATATTGGTTTTTATTTTAAGCATTTTATTCAAGACCGTAAAATCTCTCTCTCTGTCTTCGAGTCTCTTCCTACCCCTCCCTCCCAACCCCACTCTTTGAGTGTGTGTTTGTGTGTTTGTGGGTGTGTGTGTATGTGTGTGTGTATGTGTGTGTGTGTGTGTGTGTGTGTGTGCTTCGAGAGAAAGAGAGAGACAGGGAGATACCACACTACTCTTGCTGGCCTCTCCTGGTATTTGGTACACAGTTTCACTCTGTAGCCCAGCCTGTCTGTAAACTCTTAACTAGCGTCTTGCAGCAGCCTCCCGAGTGCTGGAATTATAGGTGAAAGACACCGTGGAGACTTTTAAGAACCTTGACACACTTCAAGTACAGCACTTAAAGTTGTGTCTTATATAAGCTACACCATACATTTGCCACCTGAATTATTACCAGAGACGGGGCATTTAATATAAATTATGACCACAAACCATTGCAATAGGTTGTTCTATTTGACAAATGATATTGTTCTGACCTCATATCACATTTGTCTTCCAAGGAGCTTACACATTTCACAGTGTTCACTGCATAGTTAACATTTGCCAGCACCCACTGTACAGAGGCCATGGTAAAGTCTTACAATGGTTGAGATGGGCACCATCATTAGTGAATGAGTATCTTGAAGAGTGTAGAGATACTAGTTTTGAATGGGTGAAAAAGAAGAAAATCCAAAAGACTAACATCTTTTAACTTGTGAAATCCTTTTTCTTTTGAAAAATCCTGTAAAAATACCTGTCATATTTCTTTGCCTAGGATAATAGAATGTCATACAAGAAAATGCACCTTGGCCATCATGAGCAGAAGTAATTTTCATGAACATCAGGCATTGCTCACATGGGCATGATAGGCAGACTTTCTAAAGAGAATGAACTCCGGACCCAGAGGATATAGACTTAATTTCTGCTCTATCATTTAGCATAATTTAAGATTTTGTATAAAATCTACAACTCAACTGTCCTGGAAAAGATTATTGTTTTATGCCAAAGTGTAGAGAGATGTATCAGTGGATAAAATGCTTGTTGTACACGCATAAGGATTCTAGTCTGAATCCCCAGTACACATATAGAACACAAGGGGCAACAGTTCCATCTGTGACCCCAGTGCTGGGGGACAGAAATAAGCACATCCTGTAAGCTTGCTGGCTATCCGGCAAGCTAATTGGTGAGCTCCAGGTACATTGAGAATTTTTTTCTAAAAAACAATAAGATAAAGAGAAATAGAGAAACATCTCAATGTCAAACTCTGACTTCCACACATGCATATATAGTAAAATGCATTCACACACACATGCGTATTACACATACATGCATAGCACACATATCCTTCACATATGTCTACTACACAAACATGCATAACACATACATGTGCATACTCTACGCAAGGCATACTATGAATACTACACACATATGCAAAACACAAATGGATAATACACATGTATAATACACACACATCACACATGGTTCAAATGTCATCACAACTCTTCCCATAATACATGGTCAGGCCTCTCACAGCAATTCCCTGTGACTAATACAAATTTCTGCCTTGAATTCCTGCCTGCCTGACTTCCTTAGATGATGAACTGTGTTGTAGAAGCCTAACTTTAAAAAAAAAAACAAAACAAAACAAAACCCTTTCCTCCCCAGGTGCTTGTTGGTCTTGGTACTTTATCACGGCAATAGAATCCCTAACTAGGACAATTGATCTTTCCTCTTGGCAGCTCACACAGCACCTTCACATACTGTGAGAGCTAGTCCTCAGTGAGGAGACTTCAAGGTCAGTTCCAGCTTGATTCCTCCATGTCCTATGTTCTTTGTACATGCCTGGTGTCTTCAGCAGTAGGATCTAATTTCAAGTTCTGGGAGGAAACCAAGGGCAATGGCAACAGCCTATATTATTTGAGAATTCTCGTAGATTACCCTGACCAACAAGTCAGAGAGAGATTTGCAATGTCTGGCATTGGGGATTTTGTAGATAGAATATGGTTCTTGGAATGAGCATTATCACTTCATATAGTATACCTCTGTACACATTACATACACACACACATACATGCACATACACACACATGTATACATACATACACACACAGCAACTTATAAAATATTTCCATATTCCCTATGACTTTTTCAAACATCTTTGGGGGGTCACTTAATTTTTTTCTCCCTCTTCATTTCTATTATCCTCCTTACCCTCTCTCCAGTTAAAGTTGTCCCTATGGTTTTCCTCATTCCTTCATAGCATCTGGGGCCCACTGTCCCCCTTTTTAGATTCCCCCTTTCTAAAAATCAACCCCCACTCACAAAGGTTTTATTCTACATTCCTAGTTTGGGTGGTTACTTCATGTTGTTTGTGCAAATCTCTAGGACAACTATAGTGATAAAATATCATGGCATCAGCACAAAGACAGACATGAAAATTGGTAGAACAAAACAGAAGACCAAATATAAGTGCAAAATTTGACAAGGGTTCCAAAAGTACACATTGGAAGAAACACTGTCTATCCATATATTGAAGAATAAGATTAGACCTATATCTATCACCCTGCAAAAAAATCAACTCGGAATGGGTCGAATACTTCAAAGCAAAGCATGAAACATTGTAACTGTTAAGAAAACTATAGGCAAGACCCTGCAAAGTATACGTGCAGAAGGAAAATAAAGAAGCTTTCTTAACAGGACTCCATTAACTCTGTGAATCGAGGCCAACAATTAGTAAATGGAACCTCATGAAATGTAAAAAGGCAAAGAAAACAATCAACCTAATAGAAGGGAACCCCAAAGAGTCGGGAAGAATCCCTGTCAGCTGTACAGTCTCTAGAATTTACAGAATATAATTTAAAATCAGAATATACAAAACAACTCAAAGACAGCATAAAGAAAACAAATGACCCTATAAAAAAACTGAGTATGGGTTGAACAGAGAGTTCACAAAAGAATATAGCTAATAAATACTTTAGAAGTGTTCAACTTCTCTAGAAACCGAGAAAAGGAAATCATTTCCTTTTACTCCTGTCAGAATGGGTAAGATACCAATAACAACAACAACAACAACAACAACAACAACAAATGCTTGTGAGGACATGGGGAAAGGGACCCCTTATTCACTCTTGGTGGGATTGCAAACTGTTGGAGCCACTCTGGAAATCACTGTGAAGTGCTCCATTTACCTCATGGTCCAGCTATAGCACGCATTGGCATTTGCCCAAAGATACCCTATTCCATAGGCACTGTGCAGGCTTGTCCATTACACTCTGCTCGAAATAGCAGAGAAACGAAACTACCTACACACCTTTCAACACATGGATGAGTTATGAAAGCATAATAAATATACACAATGGAATTTTTGTTGTTTATTTTTGTTTGCTTGTTTGTTTGTTTATTTAGAGACCAGGTTTTTCTGTGTAGCCCTGTCTGTTCCAGAACTCACTGTGTAGACCAATCTAGCCTCAACCCCACAGAGATCTACCTGCCTCTGCATCTGCCGCTTGAATGTTGGAATTAAAGGCATGTGACAGCACCTTCAATCACAGTGGAATTCTATTCTGCTGTAAAGAAAAATTGAAATAAAGATATTCTATGGTAAATGGACAGAACTGGGAAATATATAGAGTGAAGTAACCCAAACGCAGAAAGAGAAAAGTCACATTTTTTTTTTCATTTCGTAGATCCCATACCTACCTTTTCTAAAGGCGACCTGAACATTCTCTCTGCAGAGTCCCATGTACATATTTGTATTTAGTGTCATGTTTGAACTTAGAGTCATCTGATGAGACAAGTCGAGGCAAACAAAGAATATTCCACAACATCCCAAGTTCAAGTTTGAGTTTCCGTGTAGTTTTCTACTGCTTCTGGTAGAGGCAGTGGGATATAGAAAAGCCAAAGAATCATCATAGGATAGTGAGGGGTATGAAGAAAAGTGGACAGTAAGAAAAAAGGCAGGGCTGGTGAAGTATCTGCACAGGTAAAGGTACTTGCTGCATTAGCCTGCCAACCTGAATCTCATATCCAGAACCCATGTAAAGATGGAAGGTAAAGAACTCCCCACAGTTGTTCTCTGACCTTCACAAGGATGCCTTGGTGTTCGTACATCCCCTCCCCAACATGCATCATGTTCTCTTACAACATGGCTGCACACAAACGAACACACACAGTAATAATAAGTTTTAAGAAGAAAGTGCAACATGTAAAGAACTTTTCAGAATATGGGGTGCTAAGCTAAGAAGTTAAAAGTATATTTTTGTTGTGGGGAAAGGGACAGAATGGAATAATGATATGGTTTTTGCTATTGACGAGTCCTGACAAAGACATAAACAGATGTCAGTTTTCAGCGGCATTAAATGAAGTACGTCCAAGCAAGTTAGTTAGGACCTGTCAATCATCTTGGGCTATTATTCTCATGACTTAAAGAAACTAAACAATTACATATTTCTCACTCGTATGACCTGCTCACTGTTAGAAACCTGGGAACTCTTGCTCTTTGAAGTAGGATGCAGCCTGGTTGAAGTGATATTCTCCCAAATGGTAGCAATTGCTATGACCTAAGGGAGAGTGGACTCTTGAGGGCCAGCAAATAAAGGCTTTGGCACCAAAGTGACTCAGAGAGTGTGGTGATGGAGACAGTTTACATGGCCTCATAGGAGCCAAATGTGTACAACTCCGCATCTTCGAATGGCATGATGGTAGTTTGAAATCATTCATGGTGGGATGGGAATGTTTACACTGTAGTGAGGGAGAAGTGTTATTCACTGCTCTCTTCCTCCCATTCCTCCCAAATACCTATATGTTAAGCCTCTTTCCATAGCTCTCGGCTTCATGTTAAGTCACAATTCATTGGATCAATCAACTAAAAGGGGATCAAGACATTCAGAGGGGATGTGATTTCACAGCTAAAGAGGTAAAGTGTGGTGGACAAAGATGAAAACAGCCATCAGGTAAGATAAGGGTCCGAGGGCTGAGTCACATACCTTTATCCAGAAAAGGCACATGATGTTAACCTAGGCACAACACCAGAGGGAAACACATGTTTATTGTGGGTAGCGTGGCAGTTGGCAGTTTACTTCTTCCTGGAGTTGAATCTACTCTCTATGGAACACTGATGATTGGGACATTTCTTCATGTATAGGTTGCAGTAAAAGGCAAATGTCAGACGCTCCTAAAATGACCTGCATGCATTAAGCCTGCATGGATAGACAGACATATGGCCTGAGGTGAAATAAGACACACTCAGATAGGCAAATACTATATCATTCCACACATATATAAAATGTATACAAGTCAAATGCATAGAAGGGCAAGTTGAATAATGTTACTTGGTCCTAGAAAAAAAATGAGGTGATGTTACATAATATTTCAAAGCTAGAGAGATAGCTAAATCGGTAAAATGTTTTACAAGCATAAACCTGAGCCCTAAGCCCCAAACCCACTGCCCTCCCTCCGCAAAATGAACGCATTGTTCTGGGCATGGTGGTGTACACCTTTAACCCCAGCAGTTGTGAGGTGGAGACAGGAGGATTGTTATGAGTTCCAGACTAACCTGATCTACATAGAGAGTTTGAGGGCAGCCAGGACTCCATAGTGACACTCTGGTTGATAAATAGATGAACACATTAATTTGGATTAATTCAGCTGGACATGTTTGTAATCTCAGTGCTGAGAAGGCTGACAAAGACAAGCAGCTATGGCTTGCTCATTAAGTATCCTAGTACATCTGTTGAGCTTCAGGTCAATGAGGGACCCTGTCACATATCATACATATGTGCTCTTTCTTTCTCTCCCCCTCCCCCTCTCATATACATATATATGTGTGTGTACAGATGTACATTTATGTGTGTATGTATATGCACATGTGTACATTTACATGTGTACATACATATGTACATTTACATTTGTGTGTACATATGTACACGTATGCTTGTATGCACATATGTACATTTATGTGTGTACATACATATGTATGTATATATGTACATTTGTTAGTTATGTCAGTTATTATACATCAGTTATCATATGTCATCTATGCTAAAATAAATAAGTTCAGGGATATATATTTTATATACATAATTCACAATGCCTATGTTTATTAGTACTGTGCTGTGGATACAATTCACAAAGAATAGCCATAGTGATAGTAGTGAGGAGAATGGAATGGGTGGGAGTCGCCTCTGTGGTGTGATGTTATAATGTAACCTTGAGGTGGAAAGTTCCATAGCTGCACAATTTCCCCGAAGTCATTAAGATGCATATATTAACTATGCGCAGCTTTTTTACCTTACTACTTGTCAGTCATTTCTCAACAAAGAGGTTTTAAAAATATGGAATAAATAATTTTTCACGAAGTTTTAAATGACTGTAATTATGGACTGAAATGTTAGGGATGGGTGGTATGTTTGTAAGGGAGAACAAGTCTCATTAGGTCTGAAGACTATGGTCCTGTGGCGATGGATTTTACAGTCCAGGCCAGTGCTGCCTAGGTTTAGTCTAGATCTTGATTGACATCCATAAAGGGCTAGAAAATGGAAGATTTCCAAGGTCAAAGGAGTAGTAAGTGGAAAATGTTCCCTCCTATATACCTTCCTCATCCCCAACTCCTAAGTCCCAACTCTACCAATCAGGTTAAGACTCACCACCACATCTGTCCTCCTCACACCTGTTCCCGATGCAAAAACTCCTCTCTTATTTCACCCCAAACAATTCAGGAGTCTTACAAGACTTTCTCTTATTGGAAGAAATTAACAATGGTAACAAAAGAATTGCAGAAGCATTTCTAACAATAGATATTTTCAGAGTATAATCTGTTCTTGGAAATTAAAATGTAGCTAGAGTCTGCATGCAAATCAGGTTGCCTGCAGCTCTGGCCCACGGGGCTTGGATTCATCTTCCTTGACATATGTACACCTACCTCTCCAGCCTGCTAGTTTCATCTAAATCATGTTCATTAACAGATTGGTAAGGCTTTTTCTACGGGTGGGCGAAGTGATGCTTTCTCTCCAGTTGTTCTAAAATAGCATTTTAAGGTCTCAGTGGGGGCACATGCAGAGACAGACTGGGAGAAGGAAATTAGCAATTCTCTTCGAATGCACTCAAAGTCCTTGGTCAAAGCATTTAAGAATTCTACAAAAGAAAAATGCTCCTACGGGTATGTGTCTTCCCCCTCTGATTTGTATTTCTGTGCCTTTTCCATAATGAGCATGTGTTACATTTTCAATAAGTAAAAACAAATGCACTTACATATAATTAGAAAAACATACAGTACTTAAAGATTTACCCAACAGAAAAGGGAATAGCCAAGCTACCAAGTGTAGAAAAAAAAAAGCTGTGTAGATTGTGCAGAGTTGTATTTTCTTTGTTTGGGTAACCCAAAGTACATTTAAAAGAAGTCTATTACTTCCCAAGTATGTGGTCTATATAGCATTAGAGAGACTTGAAGGTGGCTTTTGCTAATAAAATATTTATTAATAAATGCTTAACAACTTCGATGTCTCTTCAGCATTCAAGTGTCTTAGAGGAGAAGGACAAGGGAAATTATGAAACATTTCTAGTGAGTCCTCTACTGCATTCTTTACGACCCTTGAATTTCTAGATGAATATCTACCTGCAATATATTTCGGACCTTAATCTCTCCAGGTCTCTACCTGGAGAAATTCTCCACATTTGCTGGCATAGAGCAATTAATATTTTGTTTTGGAAAATCAAGCAAAATATGGCCCCAAATATAAAATTTTTAATTGAGGAGTTCAAAAAAAAAATTACCAAAGAAACCCTTGGCACAGGTGGAGTCCATATCATAGGTCCTGTATTTATCTACTCAACAAGAATACACCAGATAAATAATCCTAGTTAGCAACATGTTTGCAACCATGGAGACCATAAAAAGTCCAGAATCACTCTGAGAACGTCTTGCATGCAGAATGTAATTTCAGCAGAAAGATATGCAAAAACTCAATAGCACAAGGCAGCCATTCCAGGTGATGTTGCTCAAGTATAAGATATCACATACATGTTCATACTTTAATTTTTAAAAACTTTTTATGAGTATGAGCGATTTTTTTCCTTCATGTATGTATGTATACCACATGCATGCATTGGTGCACATGGTGCTTCAGGAGGGCAATAGAATCCTTGGAACTGAGGGTGCAGAGCTACTGTGTGAGTTCTGGAAACAGAATTCAGATCATTTGCAAGAACAGAAAGTGCTCCCGACCATTGCGGCATCCCTCCAGCTCTCAGACTTTGGTTTTGCTAGCTTGTTCATCAGTTGCTGAAATGCATTCAGAAGCCATAGAGCCTCTGGGAAATGGACCTGTGCAAGCCACTGGTTCTGACACTCTCTGCTTCTTAGTGTTCTGCATGTTAACAGCCTTGATCTCCAACTCCTATCACCATAGCTGGGACCTCTGTACCATTCGTCCCACACGGTGACAGACTGAAATCCCCCAAAACTATGAGCCAAATCTTTCTTAAGTCCGTTCTGCCAGGTATTTTGGTCACTGTGACATAAAACTAGTACAGCAGGTGTCCCAGAAAACCTTTCAAGAAAGTGTCATGGATAGGGAGTGGTATTTCACGATGGAAGCCAGAGAAAGGGATTTGGGAAGATGTTCCTTAAGAGAGGCGGTAGTGGTAGTGAAAGCAGACAGATGGGGTGCTGGTCAGAAGAAAGAGGCTAACAGGAATCAAGCAACCTGACGCTTACATAGGTTAGTACAGCACTCTAAGCAAAGGGACTAAGCATTTTTTTGTCTTTTATTGATGATGGCATCTTCATGTGCATCAGTGGCCTGAAACCTACACTGCCTTAGCTTCCTAGGTAATAAATCATAACCCAGGCTGCAGACACTAACAGTCCCAGTGCACATTCTTCTCTGTCTCTACCTGTAGGATTTCGAACAAGTTACTTTGCGTAAACATCAAGCTTTTTAAATAGTGCCTACTTAATATTATACCCAGTTAAACACACACACACACACACACACACACACACACACTGCTGCTGCTGCTGCCACTGCCATTACCACCACGAAAAACACCAATTGGTGGAGTTCAAAATAACAACCAACTCTTTAACCAAACCATCTCTTCTCTACTCAGCCAATTTGTCTGAGTCTACATTGTTCTTCATGGGCTGAATATATGAATTATCCCTTGCAATGAACAGTCTCCCTTTGGGTATGTGAAGTTGGCCCATCTGGACCAATGCCCCAGGAACTTACTGTTACAACAGAAATTTACTTTCTGCTAGAGTGTGAAGAGGTGAGCGGGAAACCCCAGAGCAGCCTCTATGAAAACACACACAGGACTTCAGCGTCTGTGCAGCAAAGTAATGCTTCAGCAGCAAAGCGCATCTGATCTGTGAGTGAACCACTCTGAAAAGGTTTGTCATTCCCATTGTCTCTGTCCTGACGCACTAAAATATGACACCACGGTCCTATGATAAATTTCAGAGCACTTCAGGAGGACCTCTTGTGGCTGAATACCACTGGGAACACAAAGTGAAGACTCCAGCTTCAGAAACGTCTTGGATTCTCCTTGGACACATGAACTCACTAACTTCAACTCTGTCTCTACCAGTATGTCCTCCATCTTTTAGTAATTTTCTTCTATTCTGGTTTGAGGATTGAATGGAGGGCGTTGGCCCATGCTGGACAGGTACCCTGTTTATTGCTGGACTACATACCCAGGTCTTCTTATATCAGTTACTATTTTGAGATTAGATCTCACCAAGTTACCCAAGTGACCGTGAATTTGATCTGGTCACAGAGAACTTGTGATCTTCAAGTGACTAGGATTACAGACATGTCAACCACACTTCTTGTCTTAGTCTGGGTTTCTATTCCTGCACAAAACATCATGACCAAGAAGCAAGTTGGGGAGGAAAGGGTTTATTCAGCTTACACTTCCACATTGCTGTTTATCACCAAAGGAAATCAGGACTGGAACTCAAGCAGGTCAGGAAGCAGGAGCTGATGCAGAGACCATGGAGGGATGTCACTTACTGTCTTGCTTCCCCTGGCTTGCTCAGCCTGCTTTCTTATAGAACCCAAGTCTACCAGCCCAGGGATAGCACCACCCACAATGGGCTGGGCCCTTCCCCCTTGAATACTAGTTGAGAAAATGCCTGACAGCTGGATCCCATGGAGGCGTTTCCTCAACTGAGGCTCCTTTCTCTGTGATAACTCCAGCTTGTGTCAAGTTGACACAAAACTAACCAGTATATATCTTGAGAGAGAGAGAGAGAGAGAGAGAGAGAGAGAGAGAGAGAGAGAGAGAGAGAGAGAGAGAGAGAGAGAGGAGAGAGAGAGAGAATAAAACAAATTGACATGTTGTATTGGTAATTTTACTAATAACATTGGCCAAATTACAGATTGTTGTTTTTTAACAAAGTATCAATAGTTATAGTTTAGCAATGAAGACATGGGAACCAGATTCTTGGGGGGAAATACTGCTAGTTCAGAGAGGCAGAGAAAGCACCCAGCTGATCTTCCTCCTCAGCTAACATCCCAGAAGCAACACCCCTCTCTCCTGCGTTTCCTAGACAACCGTTTTCAAACTGAATGCCCCTCCTTTCTACTTTATGTGCATCTCTCTATCTATTCTTCTAAGTCCCTCTTACTTTCTTTTTTTTCCCCCTTAATAATCCTGTGTTCACTTCTTGTCAACCGGGTTATTCCTCCACCTTTTGACCTAAGGTTGACTTTATTTAATCCTGCTTTAAATATTTAAGCAGAAATCTTTTGGATTAAAGGCATGTGCCAAGGCTGAGCCACACCACAACAACAAAAAAGATTTTTTTTAAAATAATAATTCCGTCTCTAATTTTCATTTAATACTAAGATTTAAGTGGTCAAGTGGACATGGGTTTTGGACATGGTTTTGAACATATAGTAACTTTTTAAATCTAAATTAAATTACTTGCATTCTCTGGTGTTTTCACTCTGGCTCATAACATTCACAGCCCTAATCAACCTCATCAATGTATTGTTGTGGTTTTTATCTGAAATGCCTCTTAAAAGCATACATCACAGGCTTGGTTGACATTTGATGGAATCAGTAGGAAGTAGTGGAAACTTTAGGAGGCAGGGCCTTCTTGGAGGAAGCATTTTACTAGTGGGGTATCTGAGGAGAGTGTATTTTATCCCCAGCCATTTCTTTTCTTTTGTTTCCTGACTATTGTGGGGTAAACATCCTCTCTGCTATGCCATCCTGCCACTGGGAAGTTTCTTCCTTGCAGCAGACTTAAAGGTTTTGAAGCAGGCTAGGCATGGACTGAGCCCTCTTAAACAATGAGCCGAGGGAACTTTTCCTTCCTAAGCTTGTTCACGTCTGCTCTTCTGCTACAATGATGGGAAACTGATTGTTGCATCGCCTTTTGCACTAACCCTGGGAAGTAGCAGAGTGGAGACACTACAGCACCCCAGTTTTCACTACATCTGATTCCTGCTCCAGAGAGAGCTGAATATGGAATTGTAGCATCTGTCCCACTGTGTTTTTTTTCTAACCAAGACTTCAATGGATGCCAAATTGAACTAAATCTCGTCTGCTATATTAACTGACCCAACCTCACTCTACCAAAACAAACAACACTAAGCTAAACACTGTCTATTATTATTTCCTTGGCTCATCAAGTGCAAACCTGGGAAATTCTATTCCTTACAACTGGCAAACAATAAAATAAAAACAAAAGTTCACATGCTAGATGATACATTTTAAGACTAATAGTTCCCAAGTATAATTGCATTCTATCTGGGGGAAGTTTTTAAACTCCCAATGCCTAGGTCACATCATGAATCAGTGGAAGCAGAACTGGTGGGCAGAAGCTTTCTGAAGCTTTGTGAAGCTCTCAAGTAGGTCCCAATACATATCCAAAGGTCCAGTACAGGAACAGTACTCCAGAGACTAGGGGCAACTACAGTAACTATAGTAAATATGCCAACTTGTTATATGTAATGTATGTTGCCTTACTCCAGATGAGCCTTGCAATCTGGCTGTCTCTTCAGCATCAATAACAAAAATACAGTACCATTCTTCTGAGTGGTATAATTGACACCTCAGTGGCCTCTCTTATTCAAGGGAGAGGGCCATTAGTTGCTTGAGTTTATTTTCCTCTTTCCAACTCCTTTCTCCAGGAGCTGTCAGAGCTTCACACACTCACAGCACTTAAATCCTGGCAGTGACTGTTCAATTCTGCTCCCCACAGCCCTGAAACTTACACACTCTTTCCTCCTGCCACTGCCTAGCATGTTCTAAATTTGTGGCTTCACCAGGATCATTTGGAGAGTTTGTGATAATGTGTTCCTGTAGCCTACCTCCAGAGTTTCCTATTCAATAAGGCTGGGCTGGGGATTGAGAATCTACATTTCTGGCAATCTCAAGAACTTAGAGAACTGTCATAGCTAATAGATCTGACCTAAGTATATTCAATGAAAATTTCTCATTTCTCATGGCCTATATAAACTCTGAAGTCTGGAATATTCATTTTCTGTTGTTTTCATAACAAAAGACCACAACCCATGTGGCTTAAACAGCAGAGGTTTGTTAGAAGGCAGAAATTAAAACTCAAGGTGTTTTCAAGCATATGCTGAGAAACCTATGCTGAGCAAATTCTTCCTTGCCTTTTCTTAGTATTGGATTGGGCAGTGATCAGGGATGGTTCTTAGCTTTTGGAGGTGTCACTTGGTGTCTGCCTCAGTTGTCACATGACTCTTTTCAGCCTAAACATTTGACTTTGTTCCTCTTCTCCCTCCTTTGATATTGGCTAAGAGACTCATCCTAAATCAGCAGATACTAATCTCAAATGATTATAATTGCAGTGATCTTATTTCTAAATATCACTGCATGCAAGGTACTCTCTTATATGTTTTAGTGGGGACTCAGGCCAAATTCGAAGCAATGGATTACTCCTCAAAGATCTGTGGGGGCTAAATTTCATCATCAGCTCATAGAAGAGGATGCACTGGAGCATCCCACAAGAAGAGAAGCTGGTAAACGCATGTGCAAAGAGGAAAAGGCTTGTGACATTGTACAGAACAAATGTCTTGATTCCTGACTTACTTCTGCCATCCATACCATGCCTCTATAAGATATATACAGTTTCTGTTACCTAAAACATGTTTTGGGTAGTTTTATCATGATTGTCTGTTTATCACTTGCAGTCAGGGAATGGTATGTATAAGCAGATGTATCTCACCTAGCCCTAGCAGGCCATGAATAATTTCTTCAGAATGGCAGTTGCCATCTCTTCCCCTCCTGCTGATGTGCAGACCTTGAGCCATTTCAGCCTTGGTTTCATTGTCCTTGAGAAGGAAAGTAGCTGTCCCTCAGCCATTTTAGGCTCTGAGGAGTACAAAACACTTCACATTGCATCTTTCGATGAATGTCTAGTGACATATTCTTTGCATGTAATTGTATTTTTAAAAACCCCAGCCCTTTCCTCTACCATAGACTACCTGAACCAGGAGGTGCTGAACCAGCTGAGTATGGACACCCAGGGCCACTGTGAACATTCTGTTAGGCCAGGATACAGTGCTTAGAGGCTAGTGATGAACTCAGCATTCTCTCCGTTCAGTACCTTTGGTATCCTACAGCCTCTCATGGAGGGAAAAGGGGTGGCCATTATGCATATCTGGGTCCTCTAGTTCTGGTTGTTTAAAAGGACTTGGACTGAGTGTTTTCCATTCATTCTCAAATCCACTGTGCACACTGATTTGAGCCTCAGAAAGTGATGGTTTCTGAGTGGGCTCCATTAACAGGAAGGAGTACCCAGAGAAGACAGAGGAGAGAAAAGTATTATTTTAACCCCCTCTTCTCAGGGTTACCACCAGTTGACTGTACCACTCAGCTGAAGATAGTAGCTTCTGTCAAAATATCTATTCAATAGCCTTTTCTGTCTCATATCTTCCATGACCGGGCCTCTACCCCAACACATGCTCCAGAAAATCTCATAATTTTTGCCTCAACAAGCCATAAGAAATGTCAAGGTTGGAAGTTGCTTTGTACTTGCTTAGACCCATATGCTAGGATTTTGGCTTTCTATTGTTGGTAAGCCAATTACTTCTCTGCAGACCAGTGGTTTTCGATCTTAGGTGCAAAAGAGTACTAATTTGGAGCTTTTCTATCAATTTATTGATTGGATTTAATAAAAATTGCCAAGGACAGAATTATAAGATAAGAAACATGACATAGTTTGCAGATAAGGAAACTGAGCATCCAGGGTTCAAAGTTATTCTAAAAGAACCAGACATGAAACAGTAGATCCAAACTTTCTGAGTCCTACTCCAGACCACTACCAGCCTGAATACTGCAGTGTCTTTCTGTTTATTTCAACCATTCTGTCTATTGTTGTATTAAGATTCCTCTAAGGTCAGAAGCAGACTCTTCCCCTTTGATTTATACCACCCTACAATGTCTATTATATAGTTGATACACAGCAGGTCTTTAATAAAACATTGACCTACTGGTTGTATACTTTGAGACACAAGGAATAAAAGGAAGTCTCTTTATTTCCTTCCTTCCTTCCTTTCTTTCTTTTTTCTTTCCTTTCTTCTTTCTTTTTTCTCCCTTGTTTCTTTTATGTGTGTATACAATGTAGAGAAAAATCTTACCCATTAGTATTTAGAAAACGGGGTCTAGCTAAAATTTGCAGTGAAAAATACCAGGTTCCAAAAATTTCATTTGCTGCATTTATCCAAAAATGATTCTGACAATTTTGTCTCTGAGCCCTCACAGGAAAATCTTTTGATATACATCTAGATATTGATATTAATGCAAAAAAATGTTGTAAAATGTGTCGTCTTATACATCTCCTTGTTAGTACTTTAAGGAATTAATCAAGTTTCTCAGCATAAAAAAACTAAAGAAAAAACTAGCCAGTCTAATGAGTAGAGAGTAAAAGCGGGTATTGCCATTTTCTAATAAACATTTTATTTGGGTACTGAGGGATTAACTTGGAATTCTATGCTAAATTTCAGTTTCTATGAGTGAAATTTTCATGTTTCTTAGCTGGATGGCTTGATCAGAACCTTGGCTGCTCTTGACTCTGCCCTCCACACAACAGCCAGGAAATCCTCCTAAAATGTACAATATATCCCTTATTTTTTATATTGACTGAGAAATTGATAACCAAATTACCTTTTCCAGTATCATTTTGAAAAGAGAAAATTAAAGAAACTGGAAAACACAATGAAGATGAACTGCTTTTATTCATGAAACAGGAGACAGAAGTCAAGTTTATCATCGAGCCAAAAAGGAGCAGTTTTACAATCATCCTGGATTTCTGCCTTCGGTATCTGCAAACAAAGACTTTTGAAAGAGAAGCTCCTGACAGAACTCAGGGATTTTGAGATACCAGGAATGTGAAGGATAAGATGATATAGGAAATGGAGTTCACAAGACTGATAGTCTAGTTCCACAGGAGGATATACAACAGTTTCCTGGCACCTTTGGTCTGATAACAAGCTGTGCCTGTGCAGAGACTCCATTCAGCGTGTAGGAGCTTGTACTCTGGAACTCTGCCTCTGTTCACACAGGATTGAGTATCATCTAAGTTGCAGAGAGCCAGACTCAAGTGTTGAATACTTCCATATTTAAGAGAAATCTCAGCGAAGCTAACTTTTAAAAGTACGGAGACTCTTGCCCAAAGTAAATATGATGCTAAACTTCTTTGAATAAAGCCTGAGGAGACAAGCTACACCACAAGCAGATGTCATGACTGAGAACTAGATTCAGTTCACTGTGAAGACTGCTAAATACAAACACACCACAGTACAGTTCCTATTAGCCAGTATAAATAGAAAACCACTATGCTTTGAGCAAGAAAGAGCCTGAATTCACAAACATGAGAAAAAAAAACATAAATGGAAACAGGAACAGTGGTCTTAGTAAGTGTAGGTTTATGTTAAGGTGATATATGATTGGACATAAGAGAGGTAGGCAGAAAAGGTCTAGGAAAGCAGAAAAGGAAGCAGTAAGCAGAGATGGAGAAAGGAGATTTCAGAGGCAAGATGGAGGCAGATGTGTATGTTTCTCTGGGTGCATGTCTTCATAAATAAGATTGTTGTGAATGTTTTATAAGGGATGGAATTGTACAAAATCATTTGATTTATCTGGGTTGGCAAATTATATTATACCTTTTGGATCAGAGTAGTTTGGTGTGTTCTTTGATGTGACTGCTTAATTGAGTTCAAAGGGTGTTGTGGAAGAACACATAATGCCCTCCACAGAGTTGAGATGTGTGTGTCTAAGGCTTAGCAACAACAGACCAAGGGGAAGAGAGTGAAAACAACATGCCAGGGTGGCCATATCCACCTGAGACCAAAGCAGCAGGGGTGATAGAGTGAACCACATCTGACTTCTTAGAGGTAGCCTGGAGCGCCAAGTGGTGTGGGGACTTCATGGTGTGTGCTTGGCTTTGCACTAGAGCAGAGTCTGCAGAGTGAGACAGCAGAGGCTGATAAAAGGTTAAGCCATTGTTTTAACATTTACCACAACAAGTAAGCAAGACTGTCAACACAGATAGAGATGAATAAGGATGAGAAGGAAGACACAGGCATAATGAGTAGAGGGACCGTAGAGAACACAACACATACGAAGAAATCATAGAAGAAAAGAATTCAATTGAAATATTGATTGAGAAATGTAATAGCTCAGTACAAACAGTGGGTAAGTGAAGACAAATAAAATCTCTCCAAACTGAAATACACAGGTAAAAGGAAAAGCAAACAAAACACCACACACACACACACACACACACACACACACACACACACACAGCCTCAATAACCTTTATTATAATGTCAAATTCATTTGTGTGTATTTAGAAGTAAAAAAAAGAAAATTGTAAAATTAATTAATTAATTAATTAAATTTCCAGATCTGACAGGGAAACAAAACTCACAATATAGAAAATCTAAGGATACTCAAGCAGAGCAACTAGCAAAACAGGCACTCATAGTGATTTATGGTGAGGACATTGTAAACTGACGTAAGAAGATTCGGAGTGCTTGGAGGGGACACGACAGATTAGGTAAAAGAAGAAATGATAGATTTCTAAAAAGAAACTGTCCAGGCAAGAAGATAATGTAACAGATTTTTTTAATGCACTAAAGTCATTGAGTCAGCCTATAATGCATTACCTAGAAACCAGAACCATCGTGTAAAAGAGAAAATGAAACAGGGGCACTTCCAGCTGCCAAGAGTGAAAGCGTTATCACAATCAGAATAGCATGACCTGGAACACTGAAGGTTGTTTTCAAGGCTGAAAATGACACCAGAGACAGTCATGCCTACGTATAAACTTACAAAATGGTGTGGTTTTTATTTTCTAAAATGCAGTTGTCCACTTAAAAGTCATGAATTATTAATAGTTCAAAGTTCAAGATCTAGACTGCCAAAGCAGGGAAGCTAGTGTAAGGAGCTTGCAGCAGCTGGTCACATCTTATTCACAATCAGGAATGAGTTTCCCCTTCCCATGTAAACAATCAGGATTCTAACCAGGGAATGGTGCCACACACAATGAGCAGTTCTTCCCAATGCAATTAGTGAGGTTAGAAGAACCTTCTCAGGTATGCCCAGAGGTCCAACTCCCAGGTGACCCTATATTCTGTCAAAGTGACAACATTAGCCATTGTAGAAGATGAGGTAGACAGAAACACACACACACACACACACACACAGTGAGAGAGAGAGAGAGAGAGAGAGAGAGAGAGAGAGAGAGAGAGAGAGAGAGAGAGAGAGAGACAGAGAGAGAGAGAAATCCAACATAAGTACCATAAAGGATGAAAGTAAAATTCCATGTCATTTAAAGCAGCCCATGTCCTGGGTGGGGAATCATGATGGGAATTAGAGAAGAGCAGCATCAAGTGGTGTCCTGGATTGGCAATAATGCTAATTTCTTTGTTCAACATACAGGGGTGCAAGGGTAGGCCTGGAAGGAAAAAGTAGTGTGTGTGGTGGGGTACATTGTATATACAATTCCAAAGTAATTAATAAAAATATGCTTGGGAAAAATGTATATTTATTGAATTTTACATTGGCACAGTCACTTAGCTGTTACCATCCTATAGAGTAGAGTCTGTAGAAAGTGAATTTTCATGCTCATCAAAGTGTTTGAAACTTGAGAAAATGATCGAATATGGAAAGCAGAGATCGTGCCTTTCTTTTAAACTGATGTAAAATAAGATACATGGAGAGGATTCTGACAAAGGGTGGACAAAGTTGTGACAGTCATTGATACCAACAGATTCTTCACACTGTAATGTGACGTGTATCGAGAATGGTGGTGCAGCAATGCCAACCAACTGTCCTGGACGCTTATTATTTGTCAAGTCACAACATCAAGTCACAATTTGTAGGGCTCAACTCCAAATGTCATCTCTTAAACCATCTTTCTCATCAGGCAGTAGCTGAGAGCACGCTCTGGGGAAAAAACTGTATTTAAGGGGTTAAGTACTGTTTCTGACATCTAAAGGTTGTTACGGATCAATACAGTGGGAAAAAGACACATGTGTGGAGAAAATATTTGTAAACAGCATGTGATAAAGGGGTATCATGCAAATTATACAAAGAACTCCTAAAATGCAACACTATGAAAATGAATAACAAGTGAAAATGGGGCCAGGGATGCAAACAGATTCACTGGCAAGAAGACATCCAGGTGGCAAATGAATGGGGGGACAAGTTGTAGCACATCATATGATATCAGAAAAAACGAAAATCCACACAAAGACATACTAGACACACGCCTACTAGAATCCAAATGCTGGCGAGAATGCACAGCAGCGGAACTGTTCATTCATCACAAGCAGGAGGAGAAAATGGCCAGGCTAGTTTGGAAGGCAGTTTGACAGTTTCTCACAGAACTAACTCTACATACAATCTATTAATCACAGTTCTTGCAACTTGCTGAAAAGAAGGAAACACATGTCCACATCAAATCCTGCACATGGATGTTTACAGAAGCTTCCTTCATAATTGCCAGAGCTTCCTTGCAATTAAGATGCCCTTCAGTGAATGAATAAACGGTTATATAGGCAGGAAGTGGGATCCTATTCCATTCCATATAAAAATGATCAAGTCATAAAAACTGTGGAAGAAACAAGTTTATTCAGGGCTAGAAGCTCTAACTATACAACACTGTATAAGAGACAAAGCTATAGATAGTGGCCATTAGCCACAGGAGTTAGGGGACAGGAAGGATGAATAAGTGGAGCACGGAGGATTTGGGGGCAATGGAAAGACTCTCTGCAATATTGCAATAACTATAATCACATACATATCATTATTAATATGTCCAAATGTAAGTGTACAACACTGTGAGCAAACGTTAATATAGCTACACACTTTGGATGAAAATGAGTTGACAGTTTTCTTCGGTTTTAATGAATAATTTGATTAACATAACACTCTACTGCAGTGGTTCTCAACCTGTGAATCTCAATCCCTTTGGAGGCAACATACCAGATATTGTGTATTTCAAATATTTACATTGTGAATCATAACAGTAGAAGTATAGTTACGAAGTAGCAATGAAGCAATTTTATGGTTGGAAGTCACAACAACATAAGGGCCTGCATTAAAGGGTCACAGCATAGGGAAGGTTGAGAACCACTGCTGTAGTGAGTAATGTTGATCAAACCCTGACTCTGTATCTCCTCTCTCTCTCTCTCTCTCTCTCTCTCTCTCTCTCTCTCTCTCTCTCTCTCTCTCTCTCCCTCCTTTCCTCTCCCTCCCTCCCTCTCTCTCCCTCCCTCCCTCTCTCTCCCTCCCTCTCTCTCTCCCCCTCCCTTCCTCCTTCCCTCCCCCTCCCTTTCTCCTCTCCTCCCCACTTCCTCCCCTTCCTTACCTACCTCCCTCTCTCTTTTCCCCTCTATTCTTCCCGCCTTGCCTCATGTGGATGTGTCTGTCTGTCTGTCTGTCTGTCTGTCAGTTGGTCTGTCTTCCAGCCTGTCTGTGGCAACGAAATCAGGAAAAACACTATGGCTTACACTTAATGTTGCTATGACCCCAGAACCAATATACTTGTATAAAGTTGCCAAGCAGCCCTTGTATAGTCAGTTATTCATGGCAGGAAAGAGGAATGGAGCCTGGCATCCAACTTGAACTGGAGGAGGTGTTAATTTACATAAGCCCACTGACTGTCTGGATGCTTTTCTACTCATAGGTACTCACCAGTCTCTAATCATTTACTCATGTCTCTGCTTTTAGTCTCCTTAAACATTCTGCCTGATCCTTTGGCTTGAACTTGCTCCCATGCCACCAACTTGGCATCCTAATAACTTCCTTTGTCACTTGCTGTCACTGAAATGACCCCTGCTCTCCTCTGACCATCATTGATGTTTATGATGCCAATACTACCTCTAGTGTTTATGACGACACCTGAAAAGTAATCTTTGTATTGGTTACTTCTGAATTATTTGAAATACATGATCTGTGAAATAGTTCCAATCTCTTCCCCACTGTCTTTTCCTCAGATGCAAGTTTACTACATTAAACAGCTCTACATAGCCACTAATTACATTTGAATAATTCACTCCCCATTGATTTACTCACTCTCTTTTCTTTAACATTAGTCCAAATAGCTAAATATTCCTAGCTATGAGGTGCCTAGTTTATTTAATATGTAATTACCTTCTGCATCTAGGGCTTTTAGCCAAAAATTACTCTTTAGTGAGTCCAGCAATGACTTACCTCTGCCTTTTAAGAACAGAGAGTCTCTTTACAGTTCCCTTTAAAGCTATTCATTTAACATTACCAACTATTCTTATTTCAGTTACCTGCTGTCCATGGAAGAACCATGGCTAACATTATCAAGAATGTAAAATTGACTAAGCAATGTATCAAGAGCTTAAGGCTTTAATCATTCACATAAAAACCATTTAAAAGAAGCAATAGATTCATCTCCATGTTCCATATAGGGGAAATTGAGGCTTATAGCCTATATACACCCCCAAGTTGTAAAGTCACTGAGTGGAATTTACACAGATTAAAATGTAATGTGTGTGTCTTCATCAGTTATAATTGTTCTAACCAGAAAGGAGGTTCTCAAAGAGCAGAAACACAGCCTTTTCCATCTCCTTAGCTTCATAGTGCTCAGCAGCCTTCAGCAACCATTCTGTAATGTCAAAAACCTATTGATCACCAGGCACTGCACAGTCACCATGCAAACTATTTACACGTCACATTTTCAAGTGAGGAACCTGAGGAATGTTACTCCAGGTTATGCTGGTGCTGAGTCTCCAGGGCTAAATTCCAGGGCGTCTCCAATTTGATTCCGGGCAGTTACATCGAACATTTAGAAGATCTACATGGCTTGGTATCTGATCCGTGTGTTCTGAACTCATCAGATCTGTGTGTGGCCTGAGATTGTGCATTTATTTTAAGATTAATCTTTATTTTTAAAGTATGTATATGTGTATGAGAACCTGCATGGGAGTGCATGTACCAGCAGAGGCCAGAAGACGGCATCAGATCCTCCACAGCTGACATTTCTGGCACCTGTGATCTACCCAATACGGAGAATCTGAACTCAGGTCCTCGGCAAGAATAATATGCACACATAACCACGAGCTATCTATCTCTTCACTCAAGTTTCTCAAGATTCTATATTCCTAACAAGTGCTGGGAGTCCTGCTTTGAACAAGACAGTTCAAACCTGTATGCTCCTCAGAAATAAGGCTTTAATACAAAGCCTAAACCTTGCTTGTTGACTGGGCAATTGGCACAATTCATCCTCATTGGTCACATCAGTAAGAACTTTGCATTTCCATGTCAGGACTCATTCAGTTTTTGGTTAGATCATTTTAGAAACAGGTAGTCTGCCTACCTCTGCTGGAGAAAACCCTAGAGATTGGGAGAGGATTCCAGCTCAAGGCCCCAGGCCAAGAGCCAAGAAATCAGCCTCACCTATATCTTTAACTCTTCCTAGACTTCCCATTAATTTGAAAGGAAACTAAACTTTCTCCCAGGGTTTAGGAGTCTCTGATGGTCTGACTCTTGTCTGCTCATCTTGCTCTCAGCTCTTAGGGTACAATATCTAGACATCGGTCTTCCAGCAGTATCTAGATTAAATAAGCCTTTGTCCCCTTCCTACGTGGGCCTCTGTTCTTGCTGCTTGCCTTCTCATTTTTGCCAGGCACTGAGCCCCTATTTTCTATCTCATATTCTGTAGCTTCATTTATATCAATTTAGCCTAAAAGAAAATTACAAAGTCTTATTTTTCAAGTCTTAAATGCTTTAACTATTATTCTAGAATCAGACAAAAGACTAGATTATTTTTTAAAAGATTCTTAGTGTTCTATCTTACAAAGTAAGCAGTTTACATTCATAGAGAGAAAGTGGAGTAGGGTCAACCCAACGGGTTACAACTCCTGTCCACCTCATTTGACTAAGGGTTGAATAGTTGGCTTACCCATTAAGTTAGGTTAAAGTTTGTGGTATTTGGAGAAACCCTCAGTCTGACTCCTCTCCATTTCTTTCTGTGAAGCTACACCTCCAAGTCCTCAGGGTGTGAACAAGGGAAGAGCTTCATGCAAGAGTAAATTCCAAAGCCCAAGGCATCTCCCTCACTCTGCACCGCCAACACTTGATTTGTGCTCCTTCTCTGGGTGTGTCAGATGGCAGCAAGGCCTCCTTCAAATCTCAGCCATACTCATTTATGACCCGTGTGTGAGCATGCCCAGTTCTAACAAGATGTCCTCTCAGTGCACAACACAAAATCCTATGGGAAAACAAGAGTATGCAACTTACAACAACACTGCTTACAGTGCATCCCCATCCTCCGGCTCCTGACATCTGTTCCCAGCTGCACGTGTCATTCGGCGTTCCAAGCATGAGATATCCCATGAATGGATATCATGGCTGAATTGCTTCCGCATAGGACTCTTCAGCACTGACCATCCTGTTTAAAATTTCACACCCTCCTGCAAACTTGAGCACGCGCACCACCCCCTTGCTCTCCGTTTCTCACATAGCGCTTACCACCATCTGCCGTACTCTGTGTTTCACTGATTCAGGCTTTTACTGTACTTCCTCCTCCACCCAGGCTTTACAAGAGTAGTAAATTGTTCCCGTTTTGTTCATGGCTACACCTCCAGTCTTTGGAAAGGGATGTGGCATGTAGTATGTGCTCACTAAATGATCAAGAATAGTTGACACTAAATTAAAGGTCTTGACCAACAGCACACCCTTTCCCATTCTTCACCGTTGTTCTTTTGCCAACGTTTGTTTTCCTCCCCCAAGCTGTTCTTCACCAAAGATAAACTGACCAAAAAGGAGGTTCCAGTGGGATGCAGTCTTTTTATCCTGTTTTGAATCCTTAGAGTGGGTGGTGGAGATAGAACACAATATATCAGGAAAGACCTTTGACCCTCCTCGGGGCAGCATTCCTAGCCGAGATGTAATGACTTTAGACCTTCATGAATGAATTACTCCTCTGGAATATGTGGGGCTGCTTTAGACAAACTGAAAGCCACGGTCGGCATCTCCTCACAGGGTTGCTAAGGAGCTCTGATCTGCTGCACGTTCAGACAACCAAGGGTGCACGAGGACTGTCTTGGCTCTGCCTTCAAATAAACTTTGCAACATTTGTCTCAGAAATGTCTCCGGAAGATGAGCATAGAAACACCCCGTCAGTTTCCGGGGCTCAGCAAGCTCCATTTGGGAAGAAGACGGTATGTTTATTAATAAAATAATGTTTAGTTTGAATATGTTGGAAGACAGCCAACTACCCACAGAGTTTTTGAGTCTAGCTGCCGTTGAGAAATTTATAGAAATGAAATGACCTTCTCTCTGACAAATGGGTTACTTCTATTTTGCAGACTTCCATGTCTCTCACCTGCTCTGAATCTCCTGTACTGATCAGTTTTTGTCCTTAGAAGTGGGAAAGGGGTCTGTAGTTTAGAGTTAAGCATAAACAAGACTGGGAAATGCTAAATGAAGCAAAGCTGTTTTCTTTTTCAACAGAGTATTTCATGAGGCTAGCCAGCACCAGGCACTGTGGGAGATGAGATGAGCTAGCTATAGCATCCTTAAAGAAGGACTTCAGTGCTCATAGAGCCTACAGCAAACACACCACGCTTTCATTAACACAGAGAGCACAAATGGCCAGCAAACCAGTGCACTCTCAGAACCGAAGGTTTGCTTACTTTTCTTTTATTGTTTGTTTTCTTTGTCCAAGAGAGCTAGCTCTCTCCTTTTCTTTCATTCTCTCTTACATCTTTTATATTTTACACCTGTGAGACTTAGGGGCACTAAGGCACAGAAAATAGCCAGATGTTTCTTTAGCAAGGATGCCTATAGCAAAGTACCACAACAAAGATGTCTTCCAGTTTAGAAGGCCAGAAGTCTGATATAATAATGTCATCAGGTCAGGTTTTTTCCTTCTTGAGGACCATACAGGAAGGACATGTTTCAGTCCCACTTGCAGCCTCTCTCTCTCTCTCTCTCTCTCTCTCTCTCTCTCTCTCTCTCTCTCTCTCTCTCTCTCTCTCTCTCTACCTCCCTCCCTCTTTCTCCCTCTTACTCCCTCCCTCCTTCCCCTCCTGCCCCCCCTCCCGCCTTCATTACTTGCCTGATGTTCTGTCTAGGGATGAGAGCAAGTACAGTTCTCCCTTTCACATGTCTGTTGGTATTTTCACTATTCAGTCTTGTTTAGGCAGTCATCATGTTGAAGTGTCATGGATATACCTCCTCTGTCATTTCTAAGAGAACCACTCCCACATCAGATTTCTTGGTCCTCTGGCTCTTTTGGTCTTTCCATACTCTATTCCTTGATGCTCTTCAAGCTTGTGCTTCAGGAGTTGGTTGTAGATATATCTATCCACTGGGGCTGGGCTCCCCAGGATCCGTGGATCTCTGAATTATGACCAATTGTGACTTTCTGTAATGAGCTCTGTCTGCTGCAAAAAGAAGCTCCTTTGATGTGGAATGAGAGCTACTGTACCACAGGATGTATGCTGAGGATGTGATAGCCTACCTCACAGATACTGTCTTAGCAATCTTCACTGCATTCTGTTCACAATAGCAAGAAAACGGAAATGAACTAATGCCCTTCAACAGATGAATGATAATGGAAATATGATGCATACCATTCATACAATGAAATGTTATTTATCTACAAATGAACAAGGAAATAATAAAATTTTCAGGTAAATGCACAGAATGAGAAAAGATTCTATTGAGTGAAGTAAACCAGATCCACCAAGACACATTGTGTGTGTTCTCTTTCATCTGTGGTTTCTAGTTCTAAATCTTCAGATATGAGTATACAACTTGCAGTAACCATAGAAACCATAAAGGATCAGAGGACCACGTGGGCAGGTCATCTGAGTACTATGTATTCAATATCAGGTATCAGGTATCAGAGAACAAGTGATATTAAGCAGAAAAGATGGGGAGGGAGTCTTTATTTGGATATCAGGGAGGAAAGTCAATACAGAAGAAAAGGGGGAGACAAATAACACTAAAGATGTTTGATAAACCCTCAAGGAATTGTGTTATTTTATATTTACTCTAATTTATGTGTAATGCATAAAAGTGTATATATGCACACACATATAATAACATATTTAATAAACACATATTAACTGAAGCCATGACACTTACACTATGATAACCCTCAAAAATCCCACAGAGTAACAAAACCTCAGTTCCCGGCATGAGAAGCTTCCATCTGAGTTATTGCTCAGGTATTCCAAATAACTCCCTAAACAATATAACTAATTGTCTTTGTATGTAGCTGCCTCTCCAAGGTAAGAAGTAAGATCCCATTGAAGGCACCACACACTTCAGAGAAAGGACTCAGAAGTTTTGAGCTAGCTATGACCTGAAAGCTTTGTTCTTGAGAGTTAGTTTTCAGGGAACTAGAAGGTTGTTAAGGAAACTGCCAAGGGAGGGAAACAATTAACACTCCTGTCTGCCAGTGACCTCCTGGAAAGAAAGCCCTAAGGGTAGGACAATGGCACCCATATCTTGGTGGCAACCAGCAACTGTCTAATTGAACTTAAGTCCTGCTCAGCAGGAGGTAAATGTCTGGTCCTGGAAACTGGGCCAGCTGCATGGATTTGATCACTGGAGTTACTAGCAGCTGTCTAAAACTCACTACTAACTTTTTATAAACGAAAAGATAAAACCCTCAGCAATTCATTCTGTAATGTCAGTGTTTCCTGATAGCAAAATCAGAAAATGATAGCACAAATAAATAAATAAATAAAAGGACAGACTACTATTTCTCAAGGACATGGTTGCAAAATTTTTCTAAAAGTTAGACTCCAATGGGTCCTATCGAAACATTCAAAGGAGCCTGTAATGGCTCCTCTTGGCTACATCTGGAATTAGCTAAAACTCAAAAATGGCAGGGCATACCTGTGGGGAATTTTTGCTTAATTTGACATGAGAAAATTTGTTTATTTTATTTAATTTGTAATTCAATTTAATTATTTTTCTTTAGATGACTATTTCTAAGGAGAAACAGAAGGTGTATGGATCCAGATGGGAGGGGAGGTGGAGATGAACTGGGAGAAATAGGAAGAGGAGAACCATTATCATAACATAGAGTATGAAAAAAATAGATTTCAGATAAAAAAAGAAACAGACAAAATAGTAAAGGGACTGAACACAGGAATGTTTATCATAAAAATGAAACACTGCTTTAAAAATTCAAATACATCATGTCAATTGAATGAAGGACAAAAATCCACATGATACAGAAAAAGATGTAAAAAACAAAATTTGACACGATGTAATCTAATTTCATCATGTCTAAACTCAACAAACAAGGGATTTGAAGGGACAGTCCTCAGACTAAGAACGGTTGTGTATAAAATTCTCACAGCAAACACCAAACTTAATGTTGAAACATGGGGAACTGCTCCACTCCCCACCATCACCACCAGGATCAAGGACAAGAAAAACATGGTTGTCCTCAGCTACTGTTCAACATGATGCCAGGGGTTCTAGCCAGAGCAATAAAACAAGAAAATGAAATAAAAGACATGCTAGCTCCAGAAAGAAGAAAGGCTGTTTCTATTCTTATATCATGCAATATGTTCTGTTGAAAAGTCTAAAGGACTCCCACTGTTGCGGGTTAAAGACGCAAAGACGACTCAGAATGACCAAAGTTTGAACTGAGAGTCTGTTTTAAGCTGGACAGCAACTTCCTGGAGGGAAACACACCTCGAAGAGCAGCCTTCAATACACATTGCAGGAACATATTAAAGACAAAGAACACAGGGGAAGTAAGCAGGAAGGTTTTACAAGAACCAATAGAATGCAGTTAGCTGGGGTATTTCCTCCCTGAGTTTCTAGACCAGGGTTGGATGTTTTCCCACAGGACTTTTCAGGACACAGTGTAGAAATCACAGCTTCAGCTCAGACAACACGGAGGAACCTTTGGCGTGTTACACTACCTAACGACTGAATGACGGACTCCTACAGCCACTGGTGTGGAGGAGGTGGCTATGGGTGCTAGAAGCCCAGGAAACTTGCCCTCTCCTAGCCTGAAACCTCTGATGCCATAGGAGCTGGCTTGTGAGGGGGACCAGGACCCAGCCTCCCTGAGCTATGTCTCTGGAGGCAGCAGCCCCTTTTCTGGAGCAGTATGTTCAAAAGAATGGGAGAACTTTGGAGGTTATGCCTGACCCTGGCAGAAGAATAATTGCTTACATTGCCTAATATTTTGGGGGATGGGCACATCCATCAGTGGACAGTATATGTAAAACCATCTGAAAATGAATGTATGCCAACATATGTGACAATGGTCCAGTTTAGATTACGCGAAAGCCATGTCACTCCCTTGAGAATCATGACTAAGCCTTCATATGCAATTCCTGAAGTAAAATGGGGTGAATTTAAAATAATCAGCAAAATATTTTCATTTCCAAATATTTCAGGTGTGGAGGTGTGAGGGTGAGGGGCTTTGGGATGCATGTGAATACATGATAGTTTATGAATGTGGGAACCCACGTGTACAGGTCAGTTACATTGGGTGCCAGTCCATTCCTTCCACTTTGTTCAAGACAGGTTCTTCTTTTGTTCAACACTGTATATAACAAGATAACTGGCCTGGAACTTCAGGGATTCTCCTGTCTCTGCCTCCCACCCCTGTAGGAATACTAGCATCAGATGAACACTGCCACATTCAGCATCAGCTATGTTCTGGAGATCTGAACTCAGGTCCACACAGCTTGCAGAACAAGCACACTACTCACTGAACCAAACTCACAGCCCACCTTAAAAACTGGTATATGCTCACTTCAGAATGTATGGTGGCACCTTCTTAAATGGTTTAGCACCAACCATTTTATCTAGCCAAGTCTATGCATTTACCCAAGAGGTAAATATACAGTCAGCTGAGAATTTTGCATGCATGCTCATAGCAGCAGCTCACCAGTTGGTGAATAGATCCAGAAAAAATGATATGGCTTGATGATTGACTATTATACAGTAATAAAAGTGAAACATTAATGCACGATACAGGATGGGTCAATCTTCCAAACGGTATGCCAAATTAAAAAAAAAAAAAAAAAAAAAAAAAAAAAAAAAAAAAAACTAGCCTTAAAGGACCACATGCTGTTAGCTTCCAATGACAGGAAGTATCAGAAAAGGCAGGTTTATAAGAATGGAAAGCAAGTGAGTAGTAGCCACACCCTGGGTGACAAGACTGGGCAATGAGGAATGACAGATATTAGATAAAGAGTTTCCTCCCATGTGGTGGAAATATTCCAAAGAAGATTGTGATCATAATTGCACAGTTTTATAAACACATTTAAAAACCAATGTAGTTCTGCACTTTAAAATTGTCTGGGATTTTGTAGTATGTAAATTATACGCCAACAAAGCTGTTCGTGGTTTTTCTAAGATCCCATAAAGATGCTTCGGCATCTGTTAATTAAAGCCGTTTTCTCTTTCTTTTCTCCTGTCTTTCATCTTTTTACTACCCCCACCTTTTGGTGAGCCTGCTGTGCCCATTCAATTCTTCCCATCCCATTATTTTCTAATTACGTAATGTTTACTCCTAAGAAATGCATGTAGGACTGGGGATATAGCTCAAGAGGTAGAGTGCTTGTCTGGCATGCACAAAGTTCTAGGTTTGATCCTGTGCCCTGAATAAAATTAGGCATGGTAGTCTAATTCCATCAGTTGGGAGCTAAAGGCAGGAGGGTCAGGAGCTCCAGGTTAGTCTCAACTACATAGCTAATTTGAGGCCAACTTGGGCTACATAAAGTCCTGTTTTAATTTCAACATAAAAATAAATAAGTAAACATTTAAAAATAAAAAAATGAGTGAATTTTGTCAAATGGCAAATAGATGCTTCCTTGCCCTTCAAGATTTGCTGTCCTCTAAAAAAATTTGTTGTCCATGGTTTCATAGGGATCTCTTCAGATCTCATTGGTATACACACCACCTATTTTTGTGGTTCTGTATACTAGGGAATATGCACAGTCTTACACCATACTTGTCTTATAGGATGCTGCAGTTGGGAGTTAGTTTCATATATGCACATAAGCACCAACCAAACCTACTAATAGTGTAGCATCTGTTGATATTTCTGCCATATTCATATTTATATTTAGGCTGTCTCCTCACATGTATGGTTTTATTTCATGTTTTACTACTACAAATCATAAAATAAACAGCTCCATGTAGAAGTGGTTAGGAAATCAGGCATTAAAATGTCATATAACTTGACTTTGGATATTAATCAATGTGACAAGAGAAGCCCTATAGTCATGTGAGCTTGCATCCTCTGAGGATATGAGAACTGGAGTATATCTGAAAGCCTCTTTGAGGGTAGATCAGATTGTACCTTCTCTTAGACCACAGACTTGAGTACACTGACGCATGGCACAAGTTAAGGAATGGGTCTGAAACTTGTGGCTGCATGCTCTAAATACAAAGATGACTGTTTAGTTTTCCTGTCTGCAGTTTTCCATCTTGATAGCCAGGCCTCCCAGACTCACCACACAGATAGCATCAATATACAAATAGCCCATTACAGCCCAATCCAAAACAGAGTCACATCAGCTCCCAATCTACTATTGTGGCTCTGACTGATGATGAGGGAAGTCACTCCACTTCTGACAGCTCCTGTCACCATTCTGACTTAAGCAGTAACAGAAGGTGGTATCAGCCATGTGGGAGGTTCATCATATTCGTGCCTCAGGAAGAGGTGGGGAGTGGAAAACAGTAAATTGTGTTTGAGCGTTGATAGGGAACCACTAAGCAAATGCGATTGTCAGCAACTTTGGCTTCCTAGAAGATGCTCTGATGTAAGAAGGGTGTGGTTTGACTCTGAGACAGGTACAGCCACTCTTTTGGCTCATCTTCTTCTTTCTGCCTCCATTTTTCTTCCTCCTCTTCTTTTAAAATAAAAGTGTATGTATTTAAAAGGTGAAGGCAAGCTATTGTTGGTGAACATGGTTTGTATACCTAAGCTCTGATCAAAGATTAAGCTTTACTGACTTCTGACGTTCAATTTCTATTAAGCAAATCAAAATTCAGGGATGATTGTGATTAAGAGAAATAAATACCATTCTAATGAGGTTCATTTTGGTTTTGATTCACATATGAGGCGTAGCTGACTCTGTATATGTTCCTTCATATGTGTTTTAAATTCTTTCTCTTTGAGCTAAAGCAAATTTGACTTTAAAAAATTTAGAGGAGCATTTTAAAAACTAGTTCTTTGATCTTAAAATTAGTCTATGTACTTTTCTGCCTTTAAAATGAAAATAAAAAGTATTTGTAGAATAATTAAGCTGTGTCCAGTGGAATAATTATGTCCCTTCCCAGGGGACAGAAAATGGGACTGGGGGATTTGAAGCAGCCCTAAGAATATAATTCTGTGCTACAGAGCTACAAAAATCCTGCCTGATTTGTAAATTTGCGTTTCCATGGTAACATAAGAGTGTAGTTAAATAATCCTCACTTGTCAAGGACTGAATTCCAGCAACTCTTCCTAAACCTTCATCCTATTCTAATCCCACAGCTGTTGCCATGGAAATGATCAGATAAGATTCAGTCCTGGAGGCAGATGGGCCTGCCGTGGGAGCTAAGTCCTGGCCTACATATTGGTTCCGTTTGGTTTTTCTCCCAATCTTTGCTTTGCAGAAACCAGTCTCCACACACGAGAGGTTAATTTAACAGGAAGTCCTGACAACCAGGCTGTGTGCTTGAGCATCTGGTGCAAATGAGGAAATGTCCGTTCCAAAACACTGCTGAGGAATGAAAAATCAGCGATGATTCTCCTCGGTTCTGGACACTGACAGTAAAAACAACAGCAGAGGCCTTTTCACCCAAATCCCACACATGCTGATGGTCCACATGGCCAAGAAGGATGGGTTGCACCAGGTTGCCCTATCCTGCATTTACAGATGGATACTGTGGTTTGAGGTGGCAGCATTCCTCATTGTCACTGATACCTGCTGTTCACCATGGTCCCTGGGTTTTTGCTGGGTGCCCTCAGGGTTCTTGCCTGGGCATCTCCAATGAACCCAGGATTGATAGAGTTTTTCCACGCCTCCGTCAACATTCCTTTGTCGTGTTCATTTCTGCGCGTAGACGCATAGGAAAATCTGCGTTCAAAACATTGCTGGATCCAGGAGAAGCTGGGCTGGCTTTAAGATAGGGAAAAGCCAAACATCCCCCCCCCCTCCTTTCAGAGTACGTGACCTCATTTATCATGAAGTCTTTCTTCAGAAACTTCATTAGCCCCAAAGTCAGTTTGCCTTTCAGTGAAACCTTGAGGCAGATTTCCTACAGGGGGTGGCCCTGGTATGTCACAAGAACAAGAGGAACTTAACAGGGAAACACAGATCCTTGAGAAGTGGAAGGGGAGATTGGAGTATTTCTAGATATGAGTCAGTATGAGAAGTTTCTCCTGGAGAGGCTGAGGCTGAGGTTGCCATTCCTTTCAGCTCCAGACACATAGGCTTCTCACTGGGTAACACCTCATCCTGCCATTAATTTAATGATGGGTGAAGGAGTCTCAACCCTTTGTTTATTTGTTGTTGTTGTTGTTGTTGTAGTTGCTCTTTCCCGGGACAGGATCAGTTTAGTTCTTATTAACTATGCCCTTTAGGAAGCTTCATTTATATATTCTATATGCTGGTATCATTCTTTACATAAAATAGCTTGTCCAACAAATATCTGTTTAATTGCAGCATTGATGGAGGGGTATCACAAGGTCTCACCCCTATCTGAGGAGCTATTGGCAGTAACAGGTTGCTAGGAAACAGAAAGTCTTTTCTCCAGTGATCTAGCCATTGATAAGTTGCCCAATGGATAACTACACTCCTGCAAGCCACCTTGATTAAACTCAGCTGGTCTTTAAAATTGAAAGTGGGAAGGGTGTTGGAAAGAAGGGATTCAGAAGGAGTTAATAAAAGAGGGTAATAAGGGAGTTTAATGTGATCGAAATATATTATTTTCAGGGATTATATTAAATTGTCACAAGTAAGATAAAAAAAACAATCATCTGTTGAACTTACAAATGCATTATGTGATTTGAGACTTGATTGCAAAGTGCCATGAACAGTAAGCAATCAAATAAGAATTGTCTTATTCCTGGGGCTCCTCTCACAATTACTTACTCTGACAACTTCTGGGACCTGTGTATAACTCTTTCTCTGAGAAAGTTGTTATAATTTTGGTGGCAAATGTTATGATTTTCAATGACATGGTGTATAATTTCATTTTCTCAACGTTCATAATTTTGCTGACACTAGAAACAGCTAAGAGTTTCTGAGTCGGGAGTTTCCAGTTCCTTTGGAAAATATAGTCTCAGATGGGATCTGGCCCTGCACATCTTCAGTCAGATCAACTGAGCTCCCAATATTCACTGTTGCTCTTTACAATATCACTGAGATTCACCCTCTCCCAGTGACCATCATCTTTCCCTTAAGACAGATGCCTGTGTATTAGTGTCCCTGGCCTCTTCTTAGCTGTCCAATACTTGAAGCCACGCAATACTTAAAAAAAAAAAACTCTATCTGACCATGTCACTCTCTTTTACAATGTTTCAATGACTTGATTCTATCCCTGGAATAAAGTCCAAATCTTTATCCAGGTCTCTACGAGCAGCCAATCCCAGTTCAGCCCAGAGCTCCCAGCATTTCTCATGTCCTTGACAACACAACTTGGTCCCCAGAGTGCACACATGATTGGAGTGCTTCAGCCCCTTCTCTTTGCTCTCTAGGCTGATGCTATTCACGCGCCAGTTCTAAGCTGCAATGTCATTTTCGAATATAAGCTTTGCTGTGTTCAGCACTCACTATAGTCCCCTAGTGTAGCTCTCTTTGCACGGTGCTCATGCATTTAGAGGGATTCACAACTGTTGCCACACAGAATACACAGAAAGTTTACATTTGTCTCTTCTGGAATATAAGTTCTCCAGAAGGAAAAATGAAGCTTATGTGATGAATGGGGTGGATAAAACACCTGTGAATATAATGTCAATGGAAATACCGTCATTTTTTATAACGAATTTCTAAGTTATATAAGATCAAGTGTATGTGCCTAACCTTCCAAAGTAGGTCTCACATGCCACCTTTTATACTCTAAGAGAACGTCATTCAGAAGATTCAAATATTCTATCTCTTTAGTCTGGCTGAATTTTTCAGGCATCCTTCTGCACTGAAACTGACTCTTAGGTTAAAGACAGCTATTTGTCTTGGATCATGGAATCTTTCCTCAAGCCAATTACTTACCCAGTGCTCAACTGAAGCAAAGATGTTTGGCTCCAGAATCAGGGGCAGGTGGGCTGTACACAGTGCAGGGGCTGCACAGAGTGAGTTACTGTACAGAGTCAACAAGGGCTCAGTCAACCCCTATAGAACTCTAGAGCTGGGTGGACCTTCAGAGTTTCTTTGCATTGAGGGGATAGACAGGGCTAGCCACTGAGCACCCACATTAGCCAAGGCTCTCACAGGAGTAAGTACACCTTTGGATGAAGCAGTTATTCTCATCTGAAGGCAATTCAGGGAACACTTTCAGTGTGAATAAGGATCAGGAAACGCGCAGCTGAAGGACTAAATGGTTCTGACTTGGGCAGAGCACTACAGTACCCATCACAACGAAGTGAGCACAATATTTCCTAAACTCCTTCTTTCTTGATTTTTCCTGTCCTTTTCTTTCTAGTTGAAGAGATTTTCTTTTATTTAACAGCCTGTTATTGTTATTATTATTATTACTATTATTATTATTATTAAACAGCAATGATTTTGCCCACCTCCTACCTTGACCTCTCTTGTTCAACTCTATTAACAGCTCACATTGAGTTGTGGGGAAGACGTGAAGATGCTAGGTGCACTTTGTTTCACAGAACTCTATCCTCTTCATTCTCATCAGGTTCCATTGGGTTGGTAAAGGCAAGAACAGATGGTCTTCCCCTTCATCCTTAGTGCATCTCCTAAGGATGAGAACAGAAACGCTCGTCCTCATTTATTTGGAGAGAGATAGGTATTGGCGACTGTGAAGCAGTGATGTGGCCCAAAGCTCTGGACCTCTTTGGCCATTCTTTGGAATAAACTCCATAACCAAGACCCAGAGCAATTCGCTGTTCAAGCTTTGCTTTGTGCACATGCTACAGAAAGTCAGAGCTCTTACATTTACCCCAAAGAAAGTGCTAAAGCCATGTCACATATCTGGAACTCCTTTCCCTTTGGAACCAGTTATGACTGAACTCTCTGTCTCTGTCTCCGTGTCTCTCTCTCTCTCCCTCTCTCTCTCTCTCTCTCTCTCTCTCTCTCTCTCTCTCTCTCTCTCTCTCCTTTCTCTCTCTCCTTTTCCTCCCTTTCCTTTCTAACAAATGT